>NC_067399.1:89355443-89655443 GCF_016432865.1 Antechinus flavipes
TTTTTTTTTTTTTTGTAGTTAAAGGGGATCTTGATAAAACAAGACTTAATACAAGATTTTATAAAAAAAAGTTATGAAATTTTAGAAACAAAGTAGTTAGTAAATGGTTAAGATCTTTTCAATGATTTTTAAAAATTCTCCATTATTATTTACTTAGTTCTGTAGCAGGTATAAAGTGAAGAAGTCAACATTTATGAGCAAGTTTTTTGAAGGTTATGCTAAATATAACAAAATTTGATTAATGATATAGCATTTTGAAATATTATAAATTGTAAAACTAAAGAATATCAGCCATAAATTATTCAAGATGTAAATAAAGAACCTTATAAAATAAAAGGAAGCATAACTCGAATTCATTCATGTTGTGCTATGATGCATGATATGAGATAAAATGCCCAAAGTCCAATCTAATTCTGAAAAGAATTCACATACTCTAATGCAAAAGTCACCATTTGACATTGCTATGTCCCTAAAAGCAGTCATTCAGAAGGCTAGACAATAAAGGAGGTGATAACTGCTGCTATTTCTGTCCACAAATATGGATGGACAATAGGAGTAATTTAATTCAAACACTGATTTAAGGTTTTCTATTTGGTTCAGAGCTACAAAGATGCCTAAACCCTAAAAATTTATAATCCAAGAAGAGTAAGAGAAAAACAGTCAAGGACAGAACATTTTCATGATGTAAAAATGACCTATCTCTTCATGAAGGGAAAAAATCCATACCAATTCTTCTGCAGAGAACCTAAGTCCAGGGCTTAGGACAGCAGAATGGCTAATTGGAACTCAAAGGCCACCTGAGCATCCATCATGGAGCATACTAACTTAATGCCTTTTTACTCTTCCTTACTACCTCTGTTCCAGGAAAAAGTCACTGAAGATAGTGATTCAGGTTTTACATTGGAGGGCCTTAAAAAGGGGACAGAGAGTTGGCCTAAATCAGGGCTTCTTAAACTTTTTCCACTGGTAATCCTTTTTCACCTGAGAAATTTTCATTTGATCCCATCTCAAATCTGAATAGTGTTGTGCACATGTAGTGCAAAGTGGACATGCTGGGTGTTCAGAACCAAAGATGCAGGGCAGTCATGTAATGCAACATGGGCAAGCACTGTCACAAACACTTTGGATTCATTTTGCATTTGATTTTGAATTTTTGGTTGTTGTAATCTGAAACTTTTTACTATCACCAAATTTTTCAAAACCTCCACATTCAGTTACATGACCCACATGGGATTGTGACCCACAGTTTAAGAAGCTTTGGTGTAATACTATTTTCACCTTTTCTGTTTATTTGCTTTTTCTTTCTTGTGGTTTCCCCTTTTGTTCTGGTTTTTCTTTTACAATATGACAAATATAGAAATATGTTTAAAATGATTGTACATGTGTGATCTATATCAGACTGTTGGCTCTCTTGGGGAGAAAGGAGGTAAGGAGAGGACGGAGAAAAAATCTGGAACTCAAAATCTCACAAAAATGAATGCAGAAAACTATTCACATATAATTGGAAAAATAAAATAATACTGAGGGAAAAAAAAGTTTGGCCTGAATGGCTATTTGTACATAATAACCTAAAGCATATTTCTTAGAATTAAATCTTTAAAAAAGAAAAAGAAGTTTAGAAATTATCACATCTTATTCCTATTGTATGTTAGGTTTTCAACTATTTTGACTCTCTAAGGATTTCTATTTCTTAAGAGTAAACAGTATCTTTTTTTTCTAATTCAAATATTCCATAATTCCAGAACTCAGAATTGACTTACCTGTAAAGCCACTGCCCTGATGAGTTTGGGGTTGGTATTACATAATGTTCCTGCTAGGATACCTCCAGCACTATAAGCTGTAAGGGCTGTAGATGTGGGTTCAGAAAATCCCAGGTTGTGAAGGGACTTTATACAAGCCTCTAAGTCATCAAGGCCATTGAGTTTATTGTCTAGACAGCCACCAGTATGCCAATGGAGGCCTAATTCACCTCCACCCCTGAAAAGAGGAAAAAAAAAAAACAAAAAATGAGGGATATTTTGTAGATGATACTAATTCTAAAAACATGGGGATAACAAATATATGTATTCAGAATATATGTGTAAGGTAGAAAGAGCAAAAGCATGAACAAAAGGCCAGATCACTTTCTAAAATAGAGTTGTTTGAAAAATGGAGAGTATTTTATAAAAACTGAAGCTTTAAAGGACTTGAATAGAATCAATTACTCAGTAAACAACCAAATATGGAAACTTGAAATTTTCAGATCAACTTAACTGTTATTCAATCAGGTCAAGAGACAGCACATATTAGTAAAGTTATATAAGGAGAAGAATTCATAAATTCAGCAATATAAATGAAAAAGACTGAAACTATTAAAGTGATATCTAAATTGTAGTGATCCTAGAGTCTGTCCCTGTCCTATATTCTTCCAATGAAATAAAATTATGCGTTGACTTACCTAACATGGCAATATGCTAAAATCCATCCATCTTCAATTAACATTTGCTTTTCAGGTTTGAAATTCATGTTTAAATCTATCCCATAAGCTCCGTATACATGAATAAGAAGAGGTTTTTTCTGTAAGTTCTCACAATTTCCTTTATAAAATACTGTCACTGGCACTAAAGTTCCATCCTGGAAATGAACCAACATAAATAATTATTTCTCTTGTACAAGAACAAAAACCAAATGATTTTCTTTTAAAAAAGACTTTATTTTTATTTTAAATTTGGCTTCACTTGATAAAATACTCTTTTATAGAATAATTTCCTCTGACAAAGAACCTCACATTGTTTCTTAACTTCATGTAGGATAGATGAGTTTCCAAAAGTGTTTCAGAATCCCTATCTGAGATTTTTCTATAGAAGTATTACCAAATATGTATTATTAAAGAGAAATGGAAAATTACTTACTGACCCAAATATACTTTATTGTTAACTAAATTACTGTAATTCATCAGAATATTTCCTTTTAAATCCCTATCCTAAATTATGCTGATATTATTTATAAACCAAAAAATTGCCAGTCTAATATTTTACTCATAACTGGACATTATTGTTTCTCATCTTTTATATCAGACTCGTACTGATGTGTAAAAAAATCTTAAGCAGAAAATGTTGGCCAGTTAATTTTACATTATTTAACTGAGACTATTAACCATTAGGAACTGGAACATATTACTGTTGGATTTCATGTTATCTACTTTTATATTCTTATAAGAAGTATAAATGATTTAAATGACTTCTCTCCCTTCTCATATTTTCATTTAGGGCAAATATTAAGATCAGTGAAGTTACCCTAGGTGCACTATGTCATTACTTTACATTTGGTTTAGATCATGCTAGCTATTCCTGAAAATTCAACAGATACAGCTCTCACTTTATGGAACAAATATATTTTAGCAAAAAGCTATTCAAGAACTTCTATAAAAATACATTTGGCTGCTCTCTTTCCCTATCCCCTTTTCTATTCAAAGAATTCCTATGAAAAACTTCCTTAAGTTAAGGAAAGAAGTATAGAGCCTATACAGGCTAGTCTCTGTGTCACACCAAAAATATATGTGCTGGGAATTAAAATATTGTTCAACAACAAATCACTTCTTTCCTTTAATGCACGGGGAAATCTTTTGACCTAACACCTATATATACCTCCCAGGACTTAACTTTCTTCCCCTTTTCATTGTAAACAAATATGCTAAGTGTAATAAATATGGGCTGGTAATCTAATACATGAGATATCACAGATAAGAAACATTCCTTAAATTCACTGTTTCAGAGTATACATGATAGTCTAGATCTCTTACTTTTATCACTTTGACAAACCAATTGAACCTGTGAATACTGAGTGTGTTTGGAATAGTAATACCTGTAAGTTATTCTTTCCTTTCCTATTACCATTCTAAAGGAAGCTATTAAAAACTTACCTTACTTTTTGCTTCTAAGCGTGCCATGTGACAGTCTGTCATTACAGGCTTCTCTTGTTCAGCTTGCTCATAGAGACCGCTTTTTCCTAACATATATATATAATGCCTTGGAGGATGCACAGGAGAGGAGAGCTGAAAAGAGCAGGTGTCACTGCTGCTGTCTTGTGGCTGGGTGTCCAGCTGGCATGCACAGGCCCATGCAGGGAGCTGAAGAGATCAGATGTGTTTTTTATTCCTTCCTTAGGCTCCTTAGCATTCTAAATTTCACTTCTGGGTTCAGTTTGAGGTACAGGATCAAGTTTTATTCAATTCAGATTCTGCTGAATTGCCCATAAAATGTGTATTTTAAAGTAACAAAACTATTTCAAATAAGTGAAATGACTATGAGTAGATGATACCAAATAAATTAAATAATTAAGTGACCATTACAAATAGGAAAGAAAAGTTATTGTTGACGCTCTCAAATATCATAAAAAAGAAAAAAAAATAGTTGTATAACAGAAGGAGCACAAGATTACATTTCAAGGACTCAGGTTCAAATGCTGATTCCACTCCTTCATACCAATACCTATCTGATAGTTAAACTCTTTGAATCTGATTCCTCATTTGGAAAATGAGTAATTTTGTTTACATGATCTTCACGGTCCCTAATATTTCTAAAAAAGATGAAAATACAAGCCTAATACCATGGTTTAGCATCGTCTTAAATACAATCTCCTTTACTGAAATATTGATTTGGGGACATGAATAATAAAATTCTTTTAAATGATTAAAATGCTCATAGGCCTAACTGCCCATCTATGTCCTCCTAACTCTTATATGTCATGAAATCTGGATGCATGTTTTTGATCTGTTCCCAAGCCTGTGTCCTGTTTCCTGAACAGCCTGGACTGAAGCCATAGTAATGGCCATTATTAGTGTAGGGCTAAGTTGGCCCAGCAGCGCTTAGCCGTTTAAAATCCCAGCTTCTAACTTTGGCCCCCAGGCTAACCATTGTAGAGAACAAAACCCTTTCTTGGCACATCCTTCCTCAAACTCACCGCTATTATGCTTAAAATTCTTAACTCAATGAAAAGTGAAAGGAATCAAGATTCATTCTCTGAGAGCAGCAGGGTCCAGCTTCAAGCCTTCTCCTAGCACTCACTTTACATCCTTTAAGCAGCTCTGGTTTGCAGGTTGACAGAAGCTTCAGAAATGGCTTTGAAAGTCAAAGTGTTAAAAGAAAATTGCATTCCTTTTCCTGTATAATTGTGAAAAGTGCAAATTCCTTAGAAAATCAGCAGTCTGGCACAGCATCATCCCTGATGGTGGGCTCTCCTTATAGAGTACAACTGGCGATGTGTGTGACAAGTGCACTATTAGTCAACTGGAAGAACTGTTCCTAAAGAGCTTATGTTCATTGAGTACTTTTTTCCCCTTCACAACAACCTGAAGAACATAATTCATATAGACATTTGTTGAAAATATTTCTTAAAAAAAAAAGTCAGATTAACTTTCTTCAGACAAGTGATTATATTGGATCATTCCCCACTTCCCCTCCAATTTTAGTCTAGGCTAAAAACAAAGAGAGAAATGGGAACATCCAGTCTGAAAAATTCTGCAGCCTGGTACTAAATAAGCAGATTCAGTTATGACAGAAGGAATGATGGAAAAACCTCTAATACTGTTCCAAATACTCCTCTGTCTACACAAATTCTTTTGTACTACTGATAAAATGTTAAAAAATACATTAAAGTGCTCATATAGAGGTCTTTTTTTCTGGCCTTTTTGGTGGTAATCTAGTGATCCTAACAGGTATTGGTAGTGAGGCTGTTTCAAAGTTTATTTTCTAGAAGAGATAAGTGTAAGAAAACAAAATTCTTACAGGGTTAGGAACTACACTTTTCAAGTTTAGTCAGCTGTTTTGGATGTAACTGATTAGAAGGGAAGGAGATAGGAGTGTGTAAAAAAGGGCACAATTTATCCCTTTTAATCAAAAGATGACCAGAACACACCATACTGAGACAAAATGATATTCTAGATAGGAAATTTCTCATAATAAAAAAACAGTAATAACTCAAACTAAGAAGCAATCATAGATTAAAGTTTGTTTTGAGGATGTGATATTCAGATGTTAGAATATTCTCTATTCTTGTTACCTGATTTTAAAACAATGGTTTCATCCAGAAAGATTATGGGGCCTGCATGTGGATCACATTAGTATTTTCATCTTTTTTTTGTTATTGTTTGCTTGCTTTTTTTTTTCTCATTTTCCCCGTTTTTGATCTGATATTTCTTGTGCAGCATGATAGAAATATGTTTACAAGAATTGCACATGTTTAACCTATATTGGATTACTTACTGTCTGGGGAAGGGAGGAGGAAGAAAAGAGGAAGGGAAAAAAATTTAGAACACAAGGTTTTACAAGGGTGAATGCTAAAAACTATTTTTGCATTTATTCTGAAAATAAAAAAAACAAACAAACCAATGTTTGATTTTGTAAAAATATCCAAATAAAACTAATGTAAACACCAATATAAAATTATCACGTGTCATTTAATGCTCAACATTCATAAGAGATAATCCTAAAAAATAAAACTAAATCCTACTTATGTTTTGCCTTTAACAAATGGATTTAAAAAAAAAATTGAACGTATTAACTTGCTGCCTCTTTCTATAAGAAAAATTCCAGGAAATAATGAAAGCATGAAGCTGGATGAGAGGAAGTTTATTAAGAAGAGTGTGGGATTTTGCTAAATGGTATCTTATGCTATTACAGCATTTCTTTCACTGAGGTCGAATTTAAAGCAATCTTTCTCTTCAGCCATAAATGTTTGAATCTTCACTAAGTAGGAATGTCATGCTTGTTATAAAGATCTTACATCGTTTAGACTTTTGACATAATCTGTTCTGATCTTCAGTTTGTTGTAAATGTGAATCAGTGTGTCTATAAGCACCCAGAGGACAGGGATAAGGCCTCCAAAATTTCCTTTATAAGGCCCCCACTGACACCACATGTGTCAATAAACATGTTCAGTGAATTGTAAAGACACCAGATGTCATAAATGACATAAAATATCATAAAAGAAATTGAAGACATATTCCTAGCTTTCATGGAGATGAAAAATTGGAGAGATATATAATACAAGGGAAAAAATCAGAAATACTTTCAAATAAAACATGAGGGCAAATTAGTAGAGGTCACATACTACTAACGTACTACAAACTCCAGTTACCTGAATCTGGCAGCCAATTATTGTAAAAAGAAAAGAAAACAACTGAGAAAAAAAAAAAAAAACTTTGAAAATAGCAATAAAAAGCTAACAAATAAAAAAGAAAAAAACACTTAATAAAAATGGCCACGAACATGCCAATGATTAACGAAGACGCTGGAGAGCCATGCCTTTCTTCCTCTAAGTTTCTAATTATATGTGACTAGTAGTCATACGGTTGGAAGGTATCTCAGAATTCCTCTAATTCAACTTCCACACCATTTTACAGATGAAAAAACTGATGCCCAGAGATAACAATGACTTATTCAAAGTCATAAAGCTGCCAACTGGAAAAAAAATTGAACTATACTGAAATTTTACAATATTAAATTAAAAGCAAAGTCTTGATGTTTCTACAAATACCAAGTTCTTTTAAGAGAAAAAAAATTATTATTACTTGGCTATAACATATCTCAACAAAAATAATGTCAATATAATAATTTTATGTTTAAATAATGTATATTTAATATTCTGTTCAGAAAAACCAACTGTGTATTTTGATTAGCAATTAATTATTAAAAATGAAACGTACCTTAAGAAATTGAACTGAATGATCATTTAAGGAAATTGTATTGAGATAAAGTTGATTGCAGTACTTCAGAAATATAATACAGTGGTCCTTGAACATCACCATGTCAATAAGCTTGGTTTTTCTCCTCCATGTATAAATATGCTGCCAATTCTTTATACTACAGGAATCGACTGATGTCTTCATTAACTACGCAGAAGCAAAGAGACAGAAGAGAGCTAGTAAAATATCAAGAAATCCAATCAGCAAAGTAGTGAGGTATCTAGATGAAAGCACAGATACTTTTTACTATTTCTAAGTATGCTCCTTTGCATTACATAAATGGAAGAGCCAGACATTTATTGAAGTTTCGGTGTCTTCATCTCATCGTTGCTAAGAAGCTATGATAAGAGATCATGGACTTAGACCAGTGAGGGACAGGGGAGAACAAACAGCACAAAATTCTCATTTTTACAAATGAATAAACTGAGGCCTAGAAAGGTTAAATGACTTAAGGCTAAGTTCACATGACAAGCAAATATCTGAGGCAGGATTTGGTGTATGAATAGGAGATGGCAACTGATGAAGTACTCTGAATGTCAAAGAGAGGATAAGTTCAGGAGGCAACAGGAAGCCCCTGGGACTTACTGAGTAACAGGGAGAAGTGGTTAGAAACCACTTTAAGAAAACCACTTTGTTGACTGGAAGGAGGAAGGGCTAAAAAGGAGTGAGACATAGGGTGGGGAGACCAGCAGGCAGAGGTGGCGAGCACTTGCCCCAGAGAGAGGAGCAGCAGTTGAGAGAGAGTTCAAAAGGAAAATCGAGAGGTTTTGGCAACAGATTGGTTCTAGGGGCTGAGATATAATGAGCAGCTGGGAAAAAGGGGTTGCCTCGGTGTAACAGGAATGTTAGGAGGCGAGGAGGTATGAGCAGGGAAGATGCTGAGAGTCTCAGTCTTTTGCTGCATCTTCATCCAGAGCACAAGTTTGATTTTGGAGGCTATAGGGAGCCACTCAAATCATAAGAGGTATGGGAGTAGTAGACAGAGTCAGACTTCTATCTGAGGAAACAGAAATATTACTAGTTTGACAACTTAGTAAAGAATGGATTATAGAGATAGTCAGGTGGTGCAGTGGGTAGAGGAACTGAGTTCAAATCCAGCTTCAGACTCCTACTAGCTGTGTGACTCTGGGCAACTCACTTAATCCTGATTGCCTCAAAACCTCCCAAAAGTAACAGACTACAAGGAGGAGAGACCTGCACAGAGACCAAACAACAGGCCATTGCAATGACCCAGGCACAAGAGGGCCTAAGTGCAGTTTTAGAGAGAGATGTTACAAAGGTAGAAACAGTAGGGCTGGACAACTGATAGCATGTGGGGCACGAGGGGGAGGAGCTAAAGTTTCTGGCCTTCATGACTAGAATGGTAATATCCTCAACAATAATAGGAAAGTTAGGAAGAAGGAGGTAAAAAGGCCAGGTATGTATTCTAGTACTTTACAAGGTGTTTTTCTGAAATTTTCAAAAAAGAACATTAGATGCTAAAGTTGAAGTTCTATTTTAAAGCTTTCTAGGAATGAAATGCATAGAGGAGGGAAAGGGAAATATTACCTTGTATTCTGAAGGCTCTCCATAATTTGTGAGAATATATAATTCATTGTTTCTATGTTCAATATGGTACATAACCCCAAAATTTCTCTTTTGGACAAGGACTGGTAGATTCCAAGGCTGATGACAATCCACCAACCATACTTCAGAAGTAGTCTTACTGTTACTGTTTATGGTAAGAAAGAACCTATCTCTTGTACAATATAAGTCCACAAAAAATCTGAAAAGAAAAAGTACAATATGCAAATCTTAAGAATTCCAGGTATGGAATATTTTGTTCATGGGATATACTTGGTAAGTATTCAATATTAAATGCTCATTTATAGTGAAAATAAAAAATAAAAACATTCCATTGATGAACACTAAGAAGTCACAAGTCAACCACTGTTAACTTTTTAAAATCCCATTTTACATACTACTTTTAAATCACAGGGCTACTTGATGAGAAATGAAGGCAAAAAGATTTTATTAAAAAAAGAAAAGGGCTAAGAAGTTATTATTTTTCAATCTCTCATTAATTATCAGGCAATCCTAAAAGAAGTTTAAAAAATGAAATGAATTGCCTTAAAAACAATAGGAAAGTAATTTTTAATTCCCTATTAATTCAACAGCCAAAAGCATGAATTTCAACAAGAAAACAAGACACTTGCTTCATTAGGGTCTAAGCCCAGATTTTTGTGTATTTTCATTTACAAGTAAAAATTTCAAGAGGTATTCAAGAAAGGACAATTATGTCATACCACTGGTACTCATTTTAAAAGCATTACTAGTTCTGTGGTATGACAATCATACCATCTTCTAAAACAGAATTAGAAAACATCAATCTGAGAGCTCAATCTTCTTGAAGTGAAATTCACTAAAAACATATTTCACATTAGTAATGATGCAAAAATCCTTAGAAAGTGAGGGAGAGAAAAAGAAAAAGAAAAGAGAACAAGAAGGAGTAAAAGGAAGAGATGGAGTAAAAAAGAAGAGATAAGGATAAAGAAGAAAATTATATATAATGCATAAATAGCATAGATATATGTGTGTGTATTCTGATATATGTAACATATGTTACATATACATCTATATAACTAGACAGAGAGAAGACAGCAAGGGGAAAAAGGTAGCAAGAGAAAGAAGGAATGAAGAGGAGAGGGAAGATGAGCATACCAAAATAGATGGCAAAAATATAAATTTAACACCACACCTAGGCTAGCATCAGTATTTACCAATTAACTAATCACTATCAACTATATATTTGTGCTACATATATGTATACATATATTACTTCAATATCAACTATATATTTATGTCATATATATGTATATATAGTTTGTGTATACATATAATATTATGAACATATATGTATAGACACACACACACACACACACACAGAGTTGCACACAGTGGTTATACCTGGCTTTGTTTATAGAAATAACATTTGACACAGGCCTTAAAACCTTGGCCTTGGGCTCCTGCTCTGTATCTCTTCCCTTTCTCAATCAAGCACCTATTTAAAAAGGAGTTGTCTAGATTCCTTGTCTACACTTTCTCTTTTCTCTCTCCTCAGTTCTTTACAATATGGCTTTCCAGAATGCTGTTACTTTCCTGAAGCTACTCTCTCCAAAGGCACTAATACTCCCTAGTAGCCAAATCATATTGTCTTTTTTGTTTTGGGCCTTGTCCTTTCAAACCTCTCTGAAATGTTTGCCATTGGTTATCACTTTCTCTTCCTCTTATACTATTCTCTCCTATCTGTCAATTGAGCCACTTCTACTTAGTCTCTTTTTTTTCTGGATCATCCTCCACATCAAGGCGCAGGCTATCTTTTTCCCCCTTTTCTTTCACATTCTTGCTTGAATTATCAATTAATTGCCTGCTGAACATTCTAAGTTGGCATATCTCAAATTCAATCAGTCCAAACCCAGAAATCAGTATCTTTCCTCCAAGCCTGAAGGGACTACTTTCCTCCCAGGCTCACAAGTTTGTAATTGCAATACTTTCTACTAAAAACTCTTTGTGCCTCAGTCCAAATCCACTCAATTGTAAATCTTACTGATTCTATTTCCTCAAAGGGTTTGGAATCTGAACACTTCTACTTGCATAGCCAACAATTGGGTTCAAACCATCATTATCTCTTGCCTAGTAATCACAATATCCACTCAATTAATCTTCCAGGCACTAGTCTGTCTCTATTCTAGTTCTTTGTTCAAAATGCAGCCAAAGTGATTTTTCTTAAGCAGAGATGTGACTATCTTTTTGTTCAACAAATTCCAGTGGCTCCCTATTGCCTTAAGGATCAAAAATATAGTCCTCTCTTTAACACCTTTTAGAGACCATCATGATTTGGTTCTAACATCTCTTCCCGTCCTCAATGGATTATTCTTCCTTTGGCATTCTATAATGCAGTCAGACTTGTTATACACATTTGCTGTGACCATTGCCCATGCCTGGAATGTACTCGCTTTTCACCTCTGCTTTACCAAATTTCTCTCTCCAAGGCACATCTTATCCATCTTCTATGAGAAGTTTCTTTGCCTCCTCCCTCCACCTTAATGTCCTTTCTTCCAGGCTATCTTTAAAAAAATGACTTTCTATATGTTTGCATTTATTAACTTTAAATTTATGCTGTACATCTGTATCTATGTACTTGTCTCCCCCATTGGAATATAATAAGCTCTTTGAGAGCAAGGATTCTTTTTTTTTTTTTTTTTTTTTTTTTTGGTACCATACACATAGGTACTTAAGATATGCTTGGTAACTGATTTAGACATCAGATTCATCCCAAGCTTTTACTGCACATCCTCAGGCAGTCCCTTTTTTTCACTGAGAGGACTACCATCCTTCCAGTCACCTGCCTGGCTGTCCAGACCCAATTTCTACTCCTTCCTCTCACCTGTCCCTTTGCTTGCCAGGCCTTGCCTTTTCTGCCCTGGTAACATCCCTGGCCCAGGTCTTTCCCTTTTTCGCTGCTTCTCTCTGGGCACAACTCCTGGCTGCCGGTGAGTCTACCTTTCTGAGAAAGACCTTGACATTTGCAAATCTAACAGAATAGCTAATATTGAGATTATTTCTCAATAGAAAATTCCTCTTCATGGCTGGCTTTCTTCTATCTTGACTCCTCTAGAAGATTCCTCACAAATGACTGGCTTTTTAAAGGTCACCAAGAGGTAACTGGTCCTTCAGTCAATAACTAACTGTCCCATAATTCCACCATTTTGACTGCTACTGCTTCCTACATTCTAAAGGAACAAGACTTAGAAAGCCTTCCTTAGCTTCATTTACTATCTGTGAATAGGCCAAAAAGGTGTTAAAATAATAAAGATTCCACTCGACAAAATACACAAATATTTAATCAAAATCTGAAAGGAGAAACACTTTACAAAGCACTATCACAAAAATTAATTTTATTTTCTCTTACTTGTCCTTTAAAGCATATAATTTCATCAACTGGGCTGAGAGGAATTGAATTGATCAGAAATCTCTTCCATCAATTCTCCCTTTCTAGCTTCTATAGTGACAAGATGTTTATACATAGAAAGGAAGCAAGGTTAAGAGCTTTGCAATTATTCTTTCATTTGGTTCTAACAACCTGGAGCCACAGGGCTGTTGTGATCCTATTTTTATAGATGAAGAAACTGAGGCAACCAGAAATAAAGTGACTAAGCCAGGGTTACATAGCTAGTCATTGTCTGAGACTGGCTTATGAAAAGACCTTTTTCTGTGACCTTATACTTGGTGAAAAAGTCAAGAATTTGTATAAAATTGTCATATTTTGATCCTGAATGGAAGGAAATGATGGAAATAAGTAGGCAGAGATTGGATAACTATAGAATTACAAGGAAATAACTAAAAGACGACCTGGTAAAGTACTGGGGAAATCAAATTCTCTAGGAAAATGTGAATCAAAGGTGAAAAATAAAGGAAAATTAAAACACTAACAAAAACTCCAAAATGATGTGACAGTAATAAGTAATGAAGTTTGCAGAATGCCGCCTTGTTTTTCTGGTTATGATTGACAAAAGATATATGACTATTATATGATATCTCAGGCTGCTCTCTTAATCATCAATTCCCTTGGCATATGCAATTCTAGCAAGCCCAGAAGATATAAATATTACTTAGTAACTCAGTATTTACAGTTTAACGTGTCCACTTTGAAGACTGAATTCAAAAGAATAACACAACTATCATAAACAAATAACACAGTAAAAGTTACTGCCATCTTGAACTGATTTTCTCACCAATTTTGGCTGTGCCCAAAATTTAAATGGTTAAATTAAATTAATATTTTTAAATGGTGTCTGTGGGAAAAGAGACACTTCCTATTTAACATTAGGTGATGCTATTATTATCCCTACTTGAAGATAATGTCACTACAATAGCATTATATATATTTGGGGGCTTTGGTCTGGATATGGTCATTAGATAGTTATGATAAAGTAGAGTTCCTTACTTTTCATTCTCATACAGAAGAGCAGTCTTCATTAGGTGGATAAGTGTTTAGTGAAAAAAAAATTTTTTTTAATTCACCTGTTTGTTTTATTTTTCTATACACATTTAAATGGATAACATGTATTAGCAAACGAATCTCTCAGTTATTTTAACAGAGGTTGATTATCCAGTCTTCATTCAAATCAATGGTATTTCTTGTTGACAGTCTTCAATGCTCTTAGAATTTAGAAAGTTGGGATCTTCAAAGAGAAGATAGTGTGCTAGATGGCTATAAAACTAGCTCTGTAATCAGTTTAGCAAAAAACCAGCTTTTCTTCCTGAACAATTACTTTGTAAAAGGACACTGAGTGAGTATTCAGCAGATTAGAGTTTGATCACTGGGAACAACATAATGGTTGTATTTGGTCACCACCCACAGCAGGGATTATCCCCAATATAAAAGAGAAAATATGAGTAGGTACAACAGGAGTTTTCTAGAGAAAAAGAGAAACCGATCTGTCTGCATGGCATGAAAATTGTCATTCTCTCTCTAAGGGGCACTTTGCCCTGAGAAAGACCTTGACATTTGCAAATCTAACAGAATAGCTAAGTAACAGAGAACAGTGAAAGCTGAGAGAGATTACAAATCAAGCACAGCAGGAGGGAAAGAGAAAGAGAGAGATACTACTTAAGTAGTTCCTTCTCTGGCGTCTAAACCTCACTGTGATAGCAAACAGAACTGCAGAAACAAATCCAAGGAAGTATGGCATAGAATAACAAAGGGAGAGGAATCAAGACACCTGTGCCTTTGCCACTATCTGGTCTTGTCATTTGGCTGAGTCACTTAAGTACTTTCAGCCATTTTCCTGGTTTGTAAAATGGAAGAAAAATGAATTGGCTAATCTATGACAAAATCAAGTCTCCGATGACATATTTTTCTCCCAGACCAAAAATTTAAGCATATGCACGGTATGCTAAGTACCATGAAGGCTGCACTTTTCTAAAGAAGTGTGGTTTCATCAGCGTGGGTATTTCTTCCAATGATGAAATCACAAAACTCTTCATGCTTTTAGCAGCTGGTCTTAGAAGTTGCTATAGTCAAAATAATTCACTGGAAACCAGAGAAAAAAGACTTTTTTAAATGAAATAAATAACTGGAGTACAAAGACACTTTACAATGTCTAAGTTTAAAAAAGAAGTTACTTGAGGGAATATTACTTCACATTTGGCAAAAAGAAGAGATTATCTTTACTTGCATTATTTCAGCACCTTGGATCTTGTTCTGTGTAGATGCATTCAGTATATTTTTTATTTCCAAAGCTAGTTCGAAACACATTGCAACACCGAAGGTTCTTTTGGCAAGTATAGAATAAAATGCCATCCTGTACCCATTCTGAAAGGAAAACAGTAAATGATGAAATATTACTAAGCTATAATACAAAAGCACAATAGTTAGGATTCTCTTTGGGAGTCTTTCCTTGGAAACTGAAAGTTAAAGTGAACTTGAATTTACTGAACCAAGATAATAATAATAACAGCTAACATTTACATAGCACATTTATTTTGCAAAGTGCTTTCCACATATGTTTTCTCATCTGATTTCACAATAATCTGTAAGTTAATTTTATCCCTATTTTACATTAGGGAACTGAGGCTAAGAGAATTCATGAGCCTCATCTAGGATCACAAAGTCAATAAGCCGGAGAGCCTTCTACTTAGTACTATCTCTGCTAAGTTTTCAAGTGTTTACTTTTATTTACCATAAGTTACTTACTAGGGACTTTTCAAGAAAGCATGAAGAATTGAATGCTTTAGAATTCTGACTATATCCAAAAGAAAGCACATTTGTTTTAAAGAGGAGGGCTAGATTTAAGGATTGGAATGAAATTGGAACTGCGTTTAAATCTACAGTTGCTAACCTAAAAACTAAGGAAAAACTAGATCTTTCATTCTTGTTTACGTTCTCATTGGTCTCATAATTCTTAGGATTGGCAAACTATTTAGGGCACAGATAGCAGGGATCATACCTGAAGAAAAATGAGAGATAAAAAAAAAAGTACAATGGGACAAAATACTTTTGATGGTAAAAGAAACGTGAGGATGATATGGCTACATCATTAGGGTAAAAATTATAAAAATGAAGGCGTGCCATGTTCTTCATAATGTTAACAAAATTGTTCATGAATGTTAGATTAATATTCTCTTCAATTCCTGACATAACTATAGTTAGCATTTAATGAATCATATCATATATAGCATCTTATATGTTGGCTGTATATTTTTAATAATATTGAAGTAATCTGAAATATCAGCCCACTTGAAATCAAAGAAGGGGATAAGGGCAGATGAATACAGGATAATGCTCACAGGTGGGGAAAGGCTTTCTTAAGAGACTACAGAACTGAGCAACACTACTCTCTGAATGGAAAGTGTAATAATGTGGCCAGTTCCTCTATTAGCTTTATTTGTGATTTCCACATGGATGACGCTCAACTTTCTCTTCAGTTCCAACTTTTTTCCCCATTATACATTTCCAGCTTTTTCTCAATTGTTCCAAACTAAACAACCCAACATTTTAAAACCAAATTAATTACAATATTCTAAAAGGTATTTTTTCTTTCTTACTTTGCTAATGGCACCATCATAAATCTAGCTACTCAATTTCAAACCTAGCTTTTCAAAAGTAAAATTTGAATCCTAACTTATCTTTGTCCCATATTTAGGTTAAACATCACCAATTCCTTTAACTAGTAAATGGCAAGAACTTTAGGCCCTTCACCATTCTGGTTTCCTTCCTGAGGATTCTCTCCTACTCATCTTCTTAAATAAAGTGCCTAGATATGAACATTTTTCACAGTGCAAAGAGACTATCTCATCATGATTCTTAGATTTCCTGTCTCTCAATGTACCCTAACATCATATAGAACTATTGACTTATATTGTCCTTAGTAGACCAGAAAAACTTTGTTGCATTAAAAAAATGATTTTTAAAGTTCTGAATTTATAACAAAAGATCTCCATATACAAATAGAAGAGAAAAATAGGATTCACATGAAAACATGAACTTTTGGTATAGATGGTCCCTTATTTCCATCTTTGCCTTTCTTAAGAGTAGTATATGGCTAGCAGTGAGACCACTGGGTCAAAAAGATGTTTTAGGAACTCTCTAAGCAAAATTTTAAATTGTTCTCCAAAATTGTTCTTCCATAGGGAACACAATATCCCTATATTTGTTCTTCTTCCTTTTGAAGGATTAGAGGTCCTTAGAAAATGAGGGGTTATACCTTTGAGTAGAAAAAATAAGACATGGTAGAGAGCTAGCTCTGTGGTCATTCATCTTATCAATGGACAATTTTTCTGGTGTCTGCTTGATCTGAATCTCCATTTTGCTTATCTTGGTAACCTCACTTAGAGAAATGTTTTTTGAAGAACTATTGGAGAACTGTTGAACTAATTCACAGCTTCAGCAGTGTGCTGTCTGTTCTCAGTCCTTTCTCTAATCTTTCCAAGACAAAAGGCAGTGATTTAGCAATCATACTTGTCATTTATTTCAGTATCTGAGGATGTTGATCATCTGGGCTGGGTAACAGGAACTCAACAAAGGATTTCAGAGATTCTCTTGCTGTCTCTTTACTTATCTTGGGTATTTATTTCCTATTAGCCATTTTTGTTATCTTTTTTCCAGTCCAAAGATCAATCCTGGCAGAAAACTAGAAACAAGAGTTGAGCATTTGTTTTTTCCCCATTGTCATTGTTAGTGATTGCCCAAATCTATTATCTTATCCTGCCTTTGATCCTATTCTTTTCTCCAATATTGTTACAAAACAAAAACTCCTTTCTTTTTGTGTTATTTTTAGTTTTCCTCATTAGTTTCAGCTTATTCGGAGTGTAAATATTACTAAAATAGGAAATTTTACAGAGCTATGTCTTGCTTTTGTATGCAGCATGACCTAGCTTATTGACTTTTGTCTTTTAAAAGCTAAACTTTTTGATGAGCTCCTTGTACATCCAAACTAGTCTCTTCAGACAGCTTCCCTCACCAAAATTCTACAATGTGATTTCAGCTGTCATTCTTGGGTACTTTCTATCCTTCCTGGGCAAATTTCCCCTTTCGAACTGTGGTTCATGGATGAGATCTATTCTCTTCAAATTTAGGACACATATCAGACTATGCCTATCTTCTTTACATTACAAACTCTAAGAGGAAATGGTTACTTTTCCCTGGGGTTCTCCTTATTTTAATTGGATCCAGAACAGAATATCCCTATATTTGTTCTTCTTCCTTTTGAAGGATTAGAGGCCCTTAGAAAATGAGGGGTTATACCTTTGAGTAAAAAAAAGTAAGACATGGTAGAGAGTCAGCTCTGTGGTCATTCATCTTATCACTGGACAATTTTTCTGGTATCTGCTTGACCTGAATCTCCATTTTGCCTGTCTTGGTAACCTCACTTAGAGAAATGTTTTTCCTGCAAACGCTTGCAGCATGAAGCACACATCCATGTACATACACAAATGAGGCAAGGGATACAGCAGTCATAGAGAATTTGTATAGGTTCACAGGTTGCACAGAGAGCTCAAGCTTTTTAATCATTACCATAATTGTATTACCTTATTGCACTGGATTTGGCTAATCTGGGGAATACCCACAGAAAAAACAAAACAAAACAAAATTTAATTTAACATCCCTTAATTAAGTATAGTATTGCCAGATGCTACTTAATGAAACAATACTTCCCTGGGATCATTATTGTGTAATCTTCTTATTATGCTTAAATCAGATGCCACCTTCTCTGTAAAGTCTTCATCTCTCTAGTTATTAGTGGTCTTTCCTTTCCCAAATTATCATGTATTTATCTACATACAAGTTGAAATTTCCACTAAGAAATGATCTCTTTGAGGGCAATTACTTCTTATTTCACTTTTGGTTTTGTAGCCCCACACTACAGTATAGCTCCTTGCACACAGCAAATATTTAATATCTATACGTTGAACTGAATTGCCTGTTGCTTATCCTCATTCCCTCTTCTTTTTGCCAGGGCAACAGTCAAACCAGTGTCCCTGCCTCCAGTCTTTCATTCTTTCTTTGCTTCTAACCTATCCTACACTCTGCATCTGATCAATCTTCCTCAAGTACAGCTTTGACTATTCTCTTGCTTTAAAACATTCAGTTGCTGCCCAAGTTAAAACTTAAGTCTAACCAACTCCTTTTATAATCTGATCCCAAACTAGCTTTTCAATTCTATTTCTCACTACTCCTATTTATATATTTTAAGTTTCAGCTAAAAGTGCCTGCTCACAATCTCCTAAATTCTATTAGCCATTCTTTATGATTAGGTCAAAGGTGGTAAGTCCTTCCCTCCCAGTTCTACCTATTCAATTTTTATCTATTCTCTAAGGCCTTGCTCAAATACTACTCTTTCAAGAAGCTTTCTGAATCTCTTTGACCAAGTAAGTCTACCTCTAGACAGCACTAATCCTTCTCTTCTATGAACTTTGTGTCTCTTTTATTATGCTTTTACTTCTTATCCTCTCATAATTATTTATGTAGTTAAAGATATAAGACTTTTCCCATATTAGCATATAAGTTTCATGAGAGTAGAGAGCTTATCTTATTATATTTTTATTCTACAGAATCTATCACAATGTCTGGTAGATGGTAAATATAAAATAAATATTTGTTCAGTTAATAAAGTCTGCCCTTACCCTTTTGGATGCTGTCTTTAAGGAAAGAACATGTCGGCTAGAAGCTTACCAAAACTGAACACATTGGGAATGAAGTCCTCCACTTCTGGATACTTGCCAAGCTTAACAATTACACACGTAGACTCTTCAGAATCTGAGGTTTTTATGCTGGCTGCCATGTACTCCTCCCCTGGAGAAATCCTGATACGTTCAACAAAAGCATTATATAATGAAAGCTCTTCCAAACGGAGTAAAACTTCACAATTATTAAAACCTGGTACATGAAGAAAAATACATATTACAGATCAGACACTAAACTAGATATTTTATTTCAAAAAGGAATTTCATGTATTTAGATCTCAAGATAAATATCTGCTTCTAAAAGCAAGTGTATTCTTTTTTCCTCAGAATTGATGGTATGTTATTTATATTTAATTGGGACAAGAATATATATCATTATTCATTTAGGAATAAGCCCATAAATTCATATTTGCATTGCAAACATGATAAACATAATTTAAGAAAATTTTAAGAAACTCACTTTGTCACTTACGTTTTGGCAGAAGTATATCATTTTTAATACTGTTATGGCCAAATTTAGATATTAAAGTAGATTGTAATATATACACACTTAAAATTACGTTATTTTTAAAAGATAATAATATAGAGTCCATGTTGCTTATATATCTATTTGATTCCTACTACTGCATATATTTCATTGATGAACATTTATATTTCCCAATTAAGATCTGAAAAATTAAAGCATGTAAAAAAGAAAAAATAAGTTTACCATCTCCAATTTTTAAACGAAGTATGCAACCATCTTCTTCATAGTAAATAAAATCACCAAATTGTATCTGAGAAATTAAAAAAAAAGTGTTTCCATAAAAAGTGCAAAACTGACTGAATTTGTAAATTTGTCTCTTTTATTGATCTTTAAAAATGAGCTATTCAATATGTAGGCTGATATTTCAAACACCTAGATTTTATTAAAAAAAAAATGCAGAAGTATATGAACATACACTAAATAAAAAATGAAACATTATATGTCCTGTGTTTCTTCCTTTTTCATATTACTTCTGTATATGCGTGTATGGAATCAGTGAGCTTCATATATTTGTATCCCATAATTACAAAGGATTTTTCTAATTACAACCTCATGTGGCTATCACCCCCTGCCCCCGCCATTTTTTTTTTAAACTAATGAGAATACTGAGACAGAAATGTGCACAATTCCTAAGAAAGTAGGGCAGAGAGCTGAGCCTCAAGGTGCTTCTTCTGACTCCCATTTCAGGTTTCTTCTGCTATATATTATAATAAAAATTAGAATTGGAGACTCAGTGAAATTCATTAAATTTAAATTTCATTTTTTGTGAAACTCCCCATCTAGTAATACTACATTATTGTGTAATAGAAAAAAAACTTCTAGTTACAAAGAACTCACATTAAAGAAGAAATTAATTCTCTAAATTCCAACAAGTAGTTCTGTTTTTCCTGCAGGGAGCTATGGCTCTTTAAATATTATACTGGCGTAGAGTATCCTAGAGAACATTTCATTCTCTTATCACTGACCACCAAGGGAGTACTGGGAAGAAGGCATTGACTGTACAGGCACTGCTTCAAGGCATATGCCCAAAACATGATTGTTTAAGATACACAGTTAATATCCCATTGGTAAATATTGAGGGTGCATATCTGTGCTTCTTACAAATGGTTGCTATTAACTGGGGCAATTTAAGGATGACAATAAAATAATTTAATTTTAAGTTAAATAGTCAGAATGTATTTTAGTGTGTTTCCCTAAACAAAGCTACTAAAGATGCTTTTGAAACAGGAACATCACAAAACAGTTTAAAGAATGTTAATTTTATTTTAATTGCCATTAATTAGCATGGCTACTACAGCCTACTAACACTACTTTAAAAATCAGAGCTTAAATTTAGAAATTACAGTTAAACATGATAATTTTTTCTTTTATAAAATTAAATTTAAAATTAAAAATAAAACAAGTGATCTATTTTTACACTCAGAAATTTTCTGAGTTTTGTTCTGATTTAATCTTAAACATTTAAAAAAAATTATACCATACTCATTTTAAGAGTTGCAATAAATATTCTTTGGATCAAAACATGAAACAGTGAGCTGCAAATCTAGCTGGTTACTAGTAACACAAGGCATCTGCAAGTGCTGAACATAACATTTTGCTTCTTGGCTTATAGTATGGGAGATTTTTTTTTTTTTAAGAAGAGAAATAAATTATTTCCTACTGACCTCTAAATTATCCAAAGTGAGTAAATGTTTGTCATAGAATGCTTCTATTTTCTTCTTGAGTCTTTCCATTGAATCCATGTAATTTATTAAAAGGGACTTTGTGTTCTCTTGTTCAGTATTCAGAAGATCCTGTAATAAATATTTTACTAGAGCAAATTATTTTAAAGTTGTCTGCTTTCTAAAGAAAAATTCTTTGTTTCCTTTTCATGCAAGTTTTACAATGTCAGGAACACCTAATGAAGTAATAAATAGTTCGAGAGTTGTTGAAAGGCTTTTCCTAATTCCTTCTCCCTCTGATTCCCTTGTCCTCTTCCTTTTCCCCCTCTGTTCCCCCCACCCCCCAAAAAAATCCCCCTTCCACAGTTCTGTGTTGATGCAGAAATCTCATTTTAAAATCCAAACAAAAAAGGATGCACAGGACACTCAGCAACTAGAATACTGCTGTGCTCTTTTACATCAATAATTCCAAAGGACGAGGAGCGCAGAAGTGTAGCTAAGACCTGTACTCCGCTTGAGAGAGTGTGCAGAAACACCATGGGCAACGTTTACAGGAGATTAAGCAGAAAAAGAAATCCCATGTATTTTACATATTTAACACTCAGTCAGGGGTGGGATAGTAGAGAGAAAGAGAGCTAGAAACATCTATTGAGTTTTTACAAATACTGAAGTATGAAAGGAGATGCACTGCAGGGAGGGAGAGGAGGACACTTTATCTTTACTAATAAAAGCTCACATCATTTTACTCACAATAAAACAGTTATAACATAAGCAGTCTGCCCTACCCCACCTCCTCATCAGCAATAATTTGCTTCCCTTGTAGAGATAAGCAGCAGCCAAAGGCAGAACAGTTTATCTGTTCAAAAGGTGAATTACTGCTTTGCAAAATGAAGTGTCCTCTTTATTTTCATTTTAGAAAAAAATGCATTCACCATATGTAAGGAAAAAAAAATCAATGAAATAATGGACGAATTAAAGAAAATTAGTAGAAACACAAATAAACGTTTAATAAGTGCCTACTGATTGAGAATCTGCCCATAAATGTACTTAGAGGAAATAGGAATAGCTGAAAAAGAATTTGAGTTGACTTCTGGGCCACATAAATGGACTTATATGTCATGAAGGTCCTTGATTCGGGGTAGAGGGGGGGAGAATCTCAACTGCCTAGTGAATAAGGTGCCTAGCAATTTAATATTCTATTAGATGTGCTCAGGAATGAGTGCCCCTCACTAGAAGAAACCAATCTGGCCAAGCTTTCCAATCAAAAGTCTTTGCCAAAGATGACAATTACAATGATCATAAGTGCCAAAAGTAGCCATTCATCCTTCAATAATTAACTCAATAGCCAACATATCTTCATTGAATGACTGGTGTGCACATGATATTTTATTAGATTAGGTACAAAAATATAAGCTAAAAATACAGTTTTTGCCTATGATGAGTTTACAGTCTAAAAGTCTGTAGCAATATTCCAAGATACAAGTATTTAAAAAAACTCTCTGTCCCCCAGTATCCTTATCTGTTATTTACTTTCAATTTTTCTTTTTTTGTAGATACTTTACATTTTGGTTGAACTCAATCTGATTTATTTTAGGATCAAGACTGAGGTAGACAGTTATAGAACTAGGGCCAGATGTCTATACTTTTAGCAGGATTTACATTTCTTTGATCCTGACTTAAAGGACAAGAAATTGGGGCAAAATTATTTCCTAGACAAAATCAAACTATATTTAAAGATCCCTTTAGTATTCTAAATCGATTATTTATTTTAATTACTTAAGCAATTGAATAATTTTTATTAAGTGATCACTTACAAGATCTGTCCAAAATACTGGAAACTTTGGTACAGAGCCATTTTCTAATCAATGAAGCTGCCCTCACAATCTGTATATGTCAGTTTATTTTGGAGGAAAAGAAAGTGAAACTATTTTTACTAAGACACTTAAATAACTACCTATATTCACTTGGCTACTTAAATAATAGCCTTAGATATAAATAAATAAGACATCAAGAATAAAACTAGAGACTTACCAGAAATTTTAATTTGCAATTGTAACATCAGATAGTGATATAAAGTGAAAAACAGACTTGTAGTTCTCAAGAAGGGGACTGAGTAAACTGGATGTTGTTACTCACGGACCCAAATCTGATCTCAACAGGAATTCAGCATTAAGCATGAAGATTATATAGTCTGTGCCCTTACCATGATTTAATTTATACTTGCTTGCCTAATTTTTTCCTGTGGCTTTACCAACTGAACAAAGCTGAATTCTCTTGATTTTCCTCCAATCTTTGACTATTCTTTATTCTTCTCTTGCCTCATAAGCTCAATCTCTTAAGATTCCATTCTGGTCCACTTCAGCTCTCACACTGTACCCTTTTCACTGGGACTGTCTTCCATTCTTATACTCACACACTTTCATACTTACATAATATTCCATGGCTTCAATCATCATCTCTATAGGCATCTCTCCATCTCTTTCCAGGATTCTAAGTCTGTATAACTAGATTTCTTAGATATTTCACCGATACTTCAAATTTAACATGCTGAAGTGAATTTTTATAATCCTCTTCCCCAAATCTATCCTTTCCACTAACTTCTCTCTTACTGTTGATGGCACTATTATCCTCCCAATCATCCGCACATCCTGGAATTACAAATTATGGCTTCCAAATTGTGATTTTTTTGATTCTTATGCAGGTTGGCATAAGAAATTAAATAGAATTTTGGAGTTTTGTGGAAACCACAGATGACATGCAAAGGTCAACAAATGACCCAGAAAAAGTTTAGAAACTCAGAAATATAAAACAAATGCATACTATTGTATAATATAGCCTATGACCAAATACTTAACCCACATTTTACAATAAGGTTAGAAACATGGTGTAAAAGAAAAAGGAAAAAAAAATTCTGACTTCTTCTCTGGTATGAAAGGAAGGTCAAAATTTTTTCCATAGAAATTTCTAGACTATGGTGCCACCGCACCCCTAGGTCCTGTTATGTAGAAGGGATAACTATCTTTGACCCATTTTCTTTTCTTCTTTTTTAAAATAATGGCTTTTTATTTTTCAAAATACACACAAAGGTAACATTTCCCCTTGCAAAACCACATTTTTCTCCCTCTCTTCCCTCCATCTCCATTCCCTAGCTAGCAAGTAATCCAATATAAGTTATACATGTGCAATTCTTCTAAATATATTTTCATATTTATGATGCTGCACAAGAAAAATCTGACCCATTTTCTACGTCCATTCTTTCTCAGTTTCCTTTGCTATATTTTAATCCATGTCATGCTCACTGACTATGGGTTGCCTTCCCCATTCTCTTCTCATTCCTACCCCAAGACTATCTTGGACACCTTTCTTTTTAATCTATACTACATCCTCAGCTCCTGAGTTAAAAACGAACATCTCTATGTAGATGATTCCCAGATGTACATATACACAGTCCTGGTATTTCCACAGAGCTCTAGTTCTGTATTACCAACTTTCCCTTGCCTAGACCTTTCCTACTTCTCTTACTTTTCTTATATACTCTACAATCCAACTTAATTGACCTATTTGCTATCCCTTGTCTCTCTGCCTTTTCACCAGCTGCCTCCCATGCCTGAAATGTTCTCTCCTCATCGATTTCTACAAGATTTAGCACAAATCTTATCTTTTGGAGGAGACCCTCTCCTGACATTACTACCTTCCGTCCTCTCTGTGTGTATCCTGGAAGTATCTATTTGTATGACATCTCTACCATTAAAACAGAAGCCCCGTGAGGGCAGGACTGAGGTTTGCCTTCCTTTTCACCCCAGCACTTAGCACTGTTTGCTCAACCCACTGGTGACCTCTCTTCCCCTCCTCAGGTCCCAGCTAGGATGCTCTCTTTTCCCTCACTGACTCTTCCCTGCATTGCATATGTCTGCATTCCAAAGTCTATTTCCACAACATTAGCCCTTTCCTCTCTACTCTCTGATTGCCTAGACTATTAAAATAGCCTTCTGACTCCTTAGTTCTCTCTCCAATTCATTTTTTAATTTGCTCCCCGAGTAATCTTCCCTTAATCTAAAACTTTCCGTGGCTCCTCAGTGTCTACTAAATGACAAACGATTGATCTGGCATCCCAGGTGCTCTATCCTATTGATATATGGTATGATCCAGACAAACTGGGATCCTGCTTTCTGCTCTTGATCTATTCCTATGTCCGTGCTTTTTTCTCATATCAATATAGTCTAACTTAGATGCCTTCTTCCCATACATTTTCAGATAAAAGTGGTTTCTGTGTGTTAACTATTTATGTGTCTTCCCTCCATTGTATTGTAATATCCTAGGGGGGAAAAAAAGTCTTTTGCCCTCTCTTTTATGGATATGGCATCTAGCACTATTTGCACAAAAAGGACCCTTTTATTGGAGTGAATTCTTTCTTTCTATCGAGAGCTACTGTGTGCTTTTAAATCTGAAAGATATATGACACTTTTATCATAATTACTTTTTAGGGTAAATTGATAATACCATCTCTCTAGTTTAAATGGGCAAAAATCTATGATTATTAACCTGCTAAGTCAATTCATTTCATGGCATTACAGGCCTTTCCTATCTCACAGAGCTGAAGTGAGGATGAATGCCATGGATAAGAAAAGATGTATACCATATTGCTAAAATTAATGGAACAATTAAAATATTTTTACTCTTTGTAGGATAAGAAAAGATGTATACCATATTGTTAAAATTAATGGAACAATTAAAATATTTTTACTCTTTGTAGAAATTTTAACATGGAAAGTTGATATAAAATACAAGATAAAGAACCAAATATGAGAGAAAAATGTATTTTCTTATTCCTCATACTGAGCACAAAGTAGATGTTTATTTGTCAAAACTAATAGGGTAGAAAGAACAGGGTCTGGAGTCAGGAGACCTGGCTTCTAGTACCTGCTTTATTAATAACTATGTGACTTTAGACAAATTATTTCATTTCTCTGGGCCTCATATTTCTCATGCTTTTTTCTTTTTTTTCTGAGGCAATTGGGGGTAAGTGACTTGCCCAAGGTCACACAGCCAGGAATTATTAAGTGTCTGAGGCCAGATTTGAACTCAGGTCCTCCTGACTTCAGGGCTGGTGCTCTATCCACTAAACCAACTAGCTGCCCTTTCTCATTTGTTTTTTTAAAAGGAAACTAGACTGGCGGTTCTGTATAGTTCTTTCAAGTATGAAAATACTAAGATATTAAATATTTATTGAGTACATACATATGTCATAGTATGCCATGGGGGAATTCAAAAGATGCATAACAAATAGTCCTTTTTATCAAGAACCTTAAGAGTGTGAAGAGATGAGATTTACACATACAACAAAAGAAAACAAAGCAAAATAAGTACTAAATTTGAGCCCTGACTAAAAATCTTATAAAGGATCAATATATTTAAACCTTTACTAAATACAAATGAATTCCTAAAATACCTCTGTGATGATACATAAAGTACAATTTCAGTTAATTCTCCATCTCCACATTCCTTTACAAATTTCCTACTAAAACTAAATAAAAGATTGTCATGTCTATAGGCATAGGTATAAGTCACTGTAACAATTCAATAAAGATTGTAATTTAATGCAAAGCAGTCTAGGACTTGTGGGGAAGGTTTATTGTAGATTGAGCAAAGGGACTTTATAGTAAGGGGTATTTGTCTATGAAACAAATCCACAATATGAGGATTT
Source organism: Antechinus flavipes (assembly GCF_016432865.1). Lineage (NCBI taxonomy): Eukaryota > Metazoa > Chordata > Mammalia > Dasyuromorphia > Dasyuridae > Antechinus > Antechinus flavipes. The sequence goes on from NC_067399.1 coordinate 89,382,785, forward strand.
TGAGGAGAACATTGGAAAGAGACTGCAGTTTACTTCTTCCCCCCAATTTCTTACTCCCTTGTAGACATATATAGCTGGAAGCTCTACTTATACCTCTGGTCTTTAAATCTTTGATTTTGTATGTAATAAATTTTTCTCTGGCAATTAATTTCTTGGTAATCCCCCATTTTATTAATTCATGATAAAATAAAACATTATATGTATGTATATATATATAAAATATCTCTATAAATATTTAGCAAATAAAAATTACAGTTCATATTTAAATTATATATAGTTCACTGTTCTTAACACTTTTGTGTGGAAGGAAATGCAAGAGTTACTGATTCCATTACATTAAGTAGAGCTTCTTAAACCTTTTCCATTCATGGCACTTTTTAGTTTGAGAAATTTTTATGTGACACTGGGTATATGAAATAGATGTACAAATCAAACATTTACTGATAATAAATCATTATTTCAATGGGGCTGTGATCCACAGTTTAAGAAGCTGGGATAGAAATGAATAGAAAGTGGGTCTTCTGACTCCACCACTAAAAAAAAACCCCAAAAAACAGTGGAAAGCTCTTTCGACTCTATCTTGCTTCCTCTCCATGATTACAAAAAAATTGAAGACAGTTTCTATCTTCCACATAAACAGTCTTTTAAATAAAGTAGTGTGTAACTAAGAAGACTAGAGATGGTAAAAGCAGTGTGTAGTAAAATATAAGTAACTACAGCCTTTCTTAGGGATCCTCAACCTTTTCTCAGCAGAGTTTTTGGGCAATAGCTGGATTTCCACTAGTTGAGGATTCTGTGATTGAGGGATAGTGCTAGAATTCAGTCTGTCAATCCCATATTTTTTAAATTAGAATTTGTCTACAAATAGATTAATATAATTAGTTCATACCGCATAGCAGAATTTCCGGCTTGTGATGTTTCTTCCCATTATCAGTTTCTTGTATTTACTTTGCAAACATTTAAAATTGTGACATTTTCTCACTTTTATCCAAGGACAATGATCAATGAGATGATGATGAACATGAGGCTGCTTCTGTGTGTATTTTCCAAATCGAGCAAAACTAAACTTCAGAGTTTGAAGGAAGAATCTGGCTGTCTGATGCATAGTGTGAAAGTTCTTTTTTTGTTCTGACTTTGAAATTCCCAACACACAAATGTTACAGTGTAATTCTAGTAAATTTCCAAAACATTTATGATCAGCTGTTCTTAATCCACTTCTATGCCTCCAACAGATAAAGAATAAAATATATCACAAATAATTTTTGCTAAGTTTCAGAAGAGTTCTGAAAATGTGTATGACAGTTTTGGAAGGTCAACAACTCTCCTAAAATACAAACTTCTTTCTTGGTGCATGCGTCTCTTTTGCAAAGTCAATTTTGTCAGGCTGAGACCACATGGGAACTCTACTGGAAGTTACATCCTAGGAAAAAAAATTGAGAAATTACAAATGATTATCTCTAAGATCTTATAATTATATGTACATTTTCCACTAAATAAACTGCCTTGAATTCAATGATTTTACCTATATTTGATATACATAGAGAAAACAGCCAGAGAACAGGTGTTCAATAGACCATCTTCCCCTTAATTTATTGTTCTCACAACTAAAATAATCCTTTTAAAGCATCCCTTGTCCAATAATTGGGTCTGCTTTGTGTCTAGAATAAATACAAACTCTCAATTGGATGTTTATAAGCTCTACATTTTGACTCCAGACTACTTCACATTATTTCCTTTTACATATCCTAGCCATTTCCCAAATTTCATATTCTTTTTCTCACTTCCATGCATTTGAACAAGCCATCTCTTAATTTGGAATAATTCCCTCCTTCTCTAATTTAGAATCTTCATCTTCCTCCAGGACTTAGCTCAGGTACCACTTGCTCTGTGGTTTTCTGATTCTTATCTGGTCTTCACTCTCCTTTCCTCTTCTCCTCCAGTTGGGAATGTCCTTTCCAATCCAGAATTACCTTTTCTTTCTTTATCTGTGGGTAAATTGTAAAACCCTCCTCTGCCCCCAAGAAAATGTAAACTCCTTGTAACCAGGGTTATCTTTTTTAAAAAATGTAATTCAATATTGACTAAGCTCCTATTCCTCACAAGGCACAGTGGACACAAAGACAAAACTAGAAAAATTTCTGCCTTTTAATGAATAAAGTACTGAACTGGAAATCAGAAGATTTCAGTTTGAATCCAGATCTGGCTACTGATCCATGTGACCTTAGGCAAGTCACAAATCTACCAAACCTTTTTCTTTATTTCTAAAATGATAAGATTGGGTTAAAGTTATCTCTAACAGACCTTTCAAGGTTTACATCTTATAATGGTTTATTAGCATTTATTGAATTGAAATGGGTAACAAATAATGAGGGAAATAGTTATGTTAAAGCTCAGGATGCAACAAATCAATATCCTTTAATTAAAAGAAGTAAATTTATTTAAAATACAAAAAATCTCTATTGCTTTTCTCTCCCTTAAAAAATAAAAAGCTGGGAGGTAAGAAATATCTGAGGGATATTCATCTCCAATCTCTGAGGATGACATGATGAAGGACAAAAACACTCGTATAAACCATCCCTTAGCAATCTATCAGATAAAACGCTGAGCAATATTTTGAACACAGTAGCTTCCCAGTAAATGACCTCTTAACTCAAAAAATATCTGTAGTTATGGCATTTACACCACTCTTGCAGCTATAACCTCTCTACACAGCATCAATAGTTTTCCTGATCAAAAATATTCATCACCTGCAGTATAGTCAATGCTCCTTATAGATTACTTGGCCCCTCAGGTCTCCAGGATAAGAAAGAAGCTGGCCAGAGCTTTGAACCTGTAGCCATTTTTTCCAGAACCAAGCGGCACCATCACGAGGCACCAGCAGCACTTTAATAGAAGCATTAGTGGATGGATCTGGGATGAAGCCATGACAATTTTCTTCTGTAGGAGCCAGTGAGGAACATTCGGATTTGGGGGCAAAAATCTGTTCTCCTAAAAAAAGGGGGTAGGGGATAGAAAGCTGAAAGAATCCCCTTGGTCCTCAAAAGGCTAATAATTCTGCACCATCACCAGCGGGTAAGCTCCTGGAGAGCAGGAAATAGATGAAGCGCTCTATCTGGAGTCAGTGACCCTTAAGTTCAAATCCTGCCTCAGACATCTCCTGCCAAGCCTCTTAGCCTCAGTTTCCTCCTCTGTAAAATGGAGTTAAGAGCAGTACCTATTTCCCGGGGCTGCCTTAAGGTCCCAACGTTTCGCGAACCTTAACGCGCCGTATAATCGCTGGCGATTACTAGTTGACTGTTACTCCTCAGCCTTTGGCACCTAGTGAGCGCTTAATAATTGCCTGCTAACTGACTGTCGCCAGGATGAAGGCAGGCAGCTCACGTTTCCAATGGCCCTTCGGGACCTCCAAGAGTGGCACCAGTTCGAGCCTTTCCTAGAAATCGGCCGCCAAGAGTTCCACACCAGGATGGAAACCACGCCCACTGTGGAAAGAGGAACAGGTCCTAGGGCAAGACAACCTAGTGAAAGCGGGGAATCCAGAGAGACACGGGCCACTGTCCCACCTCGCAAACCCAGTGGGAGGAGGGGGGAGAGGGCAACGGGACGAGAAGTCTCTTCCAGTCCTCGGTGCGGAGCGGAGCAGTGGGATGTGCGAGCCGGCTCAGGGCAGACGCCGCCGGGACAACCGCCCCGACGCAGGCCTGCTTAATCTAGTGTCGAGTGGTGCGTCTGCAATTGACGCTCCTCTTCTCGGGACACTTGATGCCGCAGATGCCATCTTTATCGCGGGCTCGCTGTGCGCGTATTTTCGAGAACTCTTTAATTTATGCACTTTGCCCTGCTATTCTTTGAGTCCGCACTGCTCCAGCAAAGAACCAGAAGCAACATAGAACACACGCTTCCACTTCTTTCCTATAAACTTCTCGCCATGCTTCGACCTGCCCTCATCCAAGATGGTCACCAGGATGGGAAGGTGTGCTAGGAAGTAGAGACAAATCGATCGCCACGCTTCTCGTTCGCGGTTGCCAAGGTGACGCGTTTACCCGGAAGGGCCGTGGACCAGAGCCGGCTTCAGCAGCTAGGCCACGCGGTTCGGAGTCTCGGCAGCCGCAGGTCCTGGCAGCTAAGAGGCAGGCACGCAGGTCCTGGCAGGAAACGGCGGCAATGCGAGATGGAGTCGCCAGCGTCGGGGGAAGGTTCTGGAGCAGCAGGAGAGCTCGTAGCTGGGGAGCCTAGGTCTGCGTCTCGGGGGTCCCTGGGAGCCGCCAGGTGGAAGCTACTCCGGCAGGTAAGCCCGGGTCCCCTCATCCTGCAAGTCGGGCTCGCCCCCTTTCTTCCCTTCCGCGAAGCGCCTGCCTTGGCCGGTCACTTCTGGGAGTCCCCCCCGGAAACAAGCGGCCACAAAAAAGTATTCCGGAGCGCAGCCGGCCCCACCTGCCACGACCCTCTCCTCAGCCTAACAGTGGTTCCCACCCAACGTCTGGTCGCTTCTGGCTGACATCCTGCCCCCTCTGAGTCTGTCTTTTGGGATCTATGTAGACCCTGAGCTCCTCTTCTGTAGTCTTCACCTCCTCCTATTTCCCCACTCCATCTCCTCTCGCAACTTTTATCTCACTTATTGACCACCCACTGGGTAACTTCTGCTATAGACGTTTCTAGAGCGTCTTATCAAAGATACAAATTACGAGGTAGGAATTCCTGGGGGCGGGAAAACGAGTTCGAATCCTGCCCCAGACAGTTTCCAGCATTTCGAGTGACGGAACTTCTTGCAGTCTCCGTGTCCTTATCTGTAAAATGGGCATAATACTAGCAACTACTTTCCAGGGTTGTGGAGAGGAAGGACCTTTTCCCAGTAGTGAGATCTCCAGTTTACTCATACATAGCCCAGGTGGACTGCTCAGTTCATCTCTTGGGCTTTAGGCAGCCCTAGAAATCTCCAGAAGATGCTGGGAAGGAGCCTATTTGCATTGCTATCAAGGGAGCATCCTTGCCCTAAAAAGCTCCCTGTACTAATATATTCTTATACTAATAAATACTAATGAGTAAATAAATTAGATGTGTGCATCAGTATACATGTATACACAGTTGTATGCACACAGATCCTTATGTGGATATATCTTTCACAACTGTATTTTAGATGTGTTCATATTTGTATATCTTTAGATATTTGTGTATATATGTATGTGTGTGTGTATGTATGTACATATATACATACATATATATATATATATAAAGAGATTATTTTCTAATGATCCCATTTATAGCATCTTTGTTTATAGTGGTGTGTCTCCCCCATTAGAGAGCAAGTTTTCCCCCCTGTTTCCTATCCTCAGTCTGTGGCCGGGACAGGTGTTGAGAGGTTTTGAATAAAGAGTGAAGGGTGACAATTACATTTCCCAGGAAGTGCCACCAAGGGTGGTGGTGGATGCCAGGAAGAAGATGGAAAAGTGAGAAAGAGTAATGATGATGGCTTTTGTGACTTTGGGGGGCCTAGGGGACATCCCAGCTGGAGACACAGAGCTGAATCTTAGAGACACGAGGGATAGACTGTCAGTTGGGGAAGGATCTGTGGGAGCTGCTGCTTTTTCTAAATGAGCAGGATGCTGTTGTTGTGGGCACTGTCAGTGATGTATTCAAGTATAGCTGAAGAGGAGATTGTTGGCCATTAATAGTGCTTTTGAGTTGTGTAAATGAGAAGATTGTTTATGATAAAATAAACCATGCTGTGGTTTTTAGTTTGTTCTTGTGGCTCCCTCTGCTCCTCTGACTGTTCCCTAACTTTGCTCAAGAGCCATATTTGCCTTGAGATTTTTGTGGATTATGAATATTTCCCAGAATTCTTCAGTCCTTGCCACCCTATTTGAAGTGGCATTTTTTAGCATTCATTGACCCATTTCCAATTGTCCCGTTTCATCTGCAACAGCAGAGTCTTTGCAAACTACTCTGAAGCTAGAATACCATTCCTTTGTGGAGATACTGGTAGCTTTTTAGTCTAAGATCTGCTTTTCAGTGTGTGGCTTGTAAGTGACATTATGTTATTCCAATAAAATGTGTCTTTGATATAGCAAGATAACAGAATTTTTAGAAAATTGTATCCATTTATGCCACATTAGCATTAATACAGTAAGGATATAGTCTAAATTGAATTTTCAAAATTACAAGTTATTGTAGTCATAAATAATGAAGTTTTTAATTTCTTTCCTTTTTTGTTCCTGCTAAATAAACTCTTTTAGCCTATCAGTTACAGAGCAGGTTTAAATCAGTTTTTATAGTATAGGGAGTTACCTCATTAGGGAATTCTCTATGTCATTGAAATCATAGGTATGCCCCTTCCTCTTCCCCCTAAAAAATTCTATTGTGAAGATCTATTGGAGGTAATTACTTTTTTTTTCTTTCACTGTAATAAGAACAATAGGTCTCCTATAAAAGCACCTTCAAAGTCTGAAGAACTGGATTTAAGTCCTGCCTCTGATACATGATTGTGTAATTTTGGTCCAGTGATTCAATTTTTTAGTGCCTCTAGGCAAGTCTTTCAGACTATATAAATTGCAGAGAAAGTGCCCACCTGCCTTAGAACCTCATATATCAGTGAAATCATGCATCCAGTTTATCACTTTTTTTTTTTTATTTTATAATAGCGTTTTATTGACAGAACCCATGCCAGGGTAATTTTTTACACTTTCAGCTGTATATGTTTACTAATCAGAATAATAACTGCTTTTCATACTGATAGCCATCATTCATTTATTCATTCATTCATTCAGCAGACAAGGTTTATGGTTTGTTCATTTCAATAATACAGGGAACTACAGGTTGAGAAAATGTCTTCTACTAATGGAATTAGACATCTTGCCTATAACGTAGACTTGAGAGTTTCCCAGAGTCACTGTTAAAGTGAAGTTTGCTCAACCAGCATATATTATAGGTGGCTTTTGAATCCAGGTCTTTCTGGCTCAAGAAACAGCTGTCCATCTGCAAAATCTCTGACAAATATATGTCAGTTAAACTTTTGCTGTGCCCCAAGATTTATTGCCATGGACAGAAAGCTGGCCTTCAAGGTCTGAAGAACTGGATTTAAGTCCTGTCTCTGATACATGATTGTGTAATTTTGGTCCAGTGATTCAATTTTTTAGTGCCTCTAGGCAAGTCTTTCAGACTATATAAATTGCAGAGAAAGTGCCCACCTGTCTTAGAACCTCATATATCAGTGAAATCATGCATCCAGTCTATCACTTTTTTTTTTAATTTTATAATAGTGTTTTATTGACAGAACCCATGCCAGGGTAATTTTTTTTTTCTTTTTCTTTTTTTTTTTAATAACTTTTTATTGATAGAACCCATGCCAGAGTAATTTTTTACATTATCCCTTGCACTCACTTCTGTTCCGATTTTTCCCCTCCCTCCCTCCACCCCCTCCCCCAGATGGCAAGCAGTCCTTTACATGTTGAATAGGTTACAGTATATCCTGGATACAATATATGTGTGCAGAACCCAACAGTTTTCTTGTTGCACAGGGAGAATTGAATTCAGAAGGTATAAATAATCCGGGAAGAAAAACAAAAATGCAAGCAGTTTATATTCATCTCCCAGTGTTCTTTCTTTGGGTGTAGCTGCTTCTGCCCATCTTTGATCAATTGAAACTAAATTAGCTCTCTTTCTCAAAGAGATCCACTTCCATCAGAATACATCCTCAAACAGTATCATTGTTGAGGTATATAATGATCTCCTGGTTCTGCTCATTTCACTTAGCATCAGTTCATGTAAGTCTCACCAGTCCTCTCTGTATTCATCCTGCTGGTCATTCCTTACAGAACAATAATATTCCATAACATTCATATACCACAATTTACTCAACCATTCTCCAATTGATGGGCATCCATTCATTTTCCAGCTTCTAGCCACTACAAATAGGGCTGCCACAAACATTTTGGCACATACAGGTCCCTTTCCCTTCTTTAGTATCTCTTTGGGGTATAAGCCCAGTAGAAACACTTCTGGATCAAAGGGTATGCACAGTTTGATAACTTTTTGAGCATAGTTCCAAATTGCTCTCCAGAATGGCTGGATGTGTTCACAATTCCACCAACAATGTATCAGTGTCCCTGTTTTCCCGTATCCCCTCCAACATTCCACATTATCTTTCCCTGTCACTCTAGCCAATCTGACAGGTGTGTAGTGGTATCTCAGAGTTGTCTTAATTTGCATTTCTCTGATTAATAATGATTTGGAGCATATTTTCATATGTCTATAAATAGTTACAATTTCTTCGTCTGAGAATTGTCTGTTCATATCCTTTGACCATTTATCAATTCATCCAGTCTATCACTAAGATAAAGAAAGAAGTATGACATGGTCTCCTTTCTTAAGGAACTGGTAAATGAAAAGAGCTAAGAGACAGCTACGTGGTGCTGGAGTTAGAAAGATCTAAGTTCAAATGTGGCCTCAGTCACTTACTGCCAGGGTGACCTGGGGCAAGTCAATTAATCCATTTTTTGCCTCAGTTTCTGTACAATGAACTGGAGAAGGTTTGCTAGAAAGCAAACTACTCCAATATCTTTGCCAAACCCCTCTTTCCCTAAATTGGGGACACTGTCTATTGAACAGCAATCAACTAGCAAAAGAAAAAAGACATATATAAAAATATGTATAATACAAAATATACTACAAGTATATAGAAGTCCACAAAGCATTATAGCCTAGCTTCTTAAACAGTGGCTTGCGACCCCATATGGGGTCTCATAACTGAATGTAGGAGTTGCAGAATTATAATTATCCCAGTAAATGTTGGATTTATATACCTCTTACATACCTACATATCTGAGAGGCCATACAGATTTTTTGGGTAAAAAGGGACCACAAAGGGAAAGTTTAAGAAGTCCTATATTAGAGTACTAAGGTGGGCGAAATCAGTTCTGACCTAAGGCATTAGCAGAGTTTTATAAATCCTCTTGTTTGAAATTAGATTAGAAAATAGTGGCATATTTAAATTAATGTGGAACTTAGTCTATTTTCTGACTTTTCTATTTTTATTTTTTCTTCAGATTTTAATTTTCACTGTTAAAAAATGATTGCAAGAAAAATATCCTTGAGAAAAATGATTGCTTTTGACAGAAGCAAATACATTTGTCTTAAGGGCAAGGTACTAGATTTTGTTTTTAAGTTAAGGTAGAACAAGGCAAACATAATTCTGTTGTAGACAATAGCAGGCACCTATTTATCATAAAGATAAAAACTGTTCCAATAGAGCAGTAGTGAACTGAACTACCTACACCCAGGGAAAGAACTCTGGAAGATGACTATGAACCACTACATAGAATTCCCAAGCCCTCTATTTTTGTCCACCTGCATTTTTGATTTCCTTCACAGGCTAATTGTACATTATTTCAAAGTCCAACTCTTTTTATACAGCAAAATAACTGTTTGGACATGTATACATATATTGTATTTAACTTATACTTTAACATAATTAACATGTATTGGTCAACCTGCCATCTGGGGGAAGGGTGGGGAGGAGGGAAAAAGTTGGAACAAAAGGATTTGCAACTGTCAATGCTGAAAAATTACCTATGCATATATCTTGTAAATAAAAAGCTATTTAAAAAAGTCTATTCCAAAAAAAAATTTTAAAAAGTAAAAAAAAAAAAAAAAAAAAAAAAAAAGATAAAAACTTGTTTTCTAGTATTATACTAAAAAGTAGAGCTGTAATTTTCAAACCACTTATTGTGAATTTAAGTCCCAAAGTAATTAAAAATCTGAGAGAGCTGGGATTTCTGCTTTGCTTTGGAGTTTTTTTTTGGTGCCTCCTGGCAGCCAACATTAATGAATGAGCCCTGAGAGAACTGTGAACCTCCTTGATGGTGTTCCCAAGAGTTCTCTCAGAAACTTGCATTACAGCTTCATAGTTCTTTTCACATAGTTCTTTTTCTCCTTCCTGGCTATTCTTTCATTTCAGGGCAAGTTCTTTCACTTCCAAATCTTGGTCTCCTCACTTTAAAAGTACAGAGGCTAGACTTGAGGACCTCCAAATTCCCTCTAGCTCTAAAGCTGTACTTGTTCCACTGATCCTCCCAGATGTTTTATTAAACAGATATCCCTTAAAAGATGTAGCAATATTTTGTAGAATTTATAAATTGAGGATATGATTTGATATGTTACTGACATTTTTTATACATCACCTAACTGTTACGGGCCAGAACTCTGAACTTGAAACAAAGGATTCTTATAAGTACTAAGTCAATGGAATTGATAGAGATAATAGTTATCTAATTTAGCATGGTTCAGTATGATTGATTTAATTCTACAAGGAGATGTTATGGGCCAGAACTCTGAACTTGAAACAAAGGATTCTTATAAGTACTAAGTCAATGGAATTGATAGAGATAATAGTTATCTAATTTAGCATGGTTCAGTATGATTGATTTAATTCTACAAGGAGATGTTATGGGCCAGAACTTAAAACAAGATACTAAGTGGAATTGAGGAGACAATGGTTAAACCTAGTTTAGAATTGATTTAATCCTACATCAGATAATGGTTGGTGTATACTCCGCATAGAGCATATAAGCTAGGAGCCTCAGCTAGGTTGATTCAGAGACCTTCAGAGAGAAGGCAAAGGACTGGGGGCAGGAGCTTTAAGCTCTCAGAACCAAGGGGAGAAATTCAATTTGATCTTATATCTTCCTGGTGCCTGGCCTGGATTCCTGCATTCTCCCCCCCCCCCCCCCCCCGCTCCCCCTTTCCCCCCAAGACCAAGGGTACACTGAAAGGCTCTCCGCTGCCCAGCCCCAGGAAGGAGATAATAAAGGATCTGGACTATAAGAAAGCTAACCGGACCCCAGGAAAGGAGACAAGACTTTGAAAGAGATAATAAAGGATTTGGACTTTAACATTTAGCTGTAATTGTGGTGATTACTCTGACTGAAATAAAAGCTGCTCCCAAGACCTCCAGCAAACCAAAGAAACTGAACCAACAGAAGAACATTACACTTAACAACTTTTCAGATTGTTGTTTCATAGATATTGACCCTTTTGACTTTCTGATGAAGAGGGAATAATTGTGAACGTTGTATTCATTGTATTGTGTCTGTGTCTATCTTAGACTATGGTACAACTTCTGTCAGAGAGAGGTGACCATCATCCTTTAAAGCTCATAGAGGTTAAGTGATTCGACTTTTCTACATATCCTCGAATCAGAATTCAAACTTAATGTCTCTCATCACCCCAACTCCTATGGTATGGGACTTTTACTTCACTAAATTTGCTTTTCAAGGACCCCATAATCTCCCAATTTGGCTGGTAGATTTTTGGAATATTGTATCCAGTGTTGAGTGTCACATTTAAAAAGATATTGATAAACTAGAAAAAGTTTGACCAATGATGACCATGATGTTTGGAGATTTGAAAACAATACCAGTAGAGAGAACTGATGATATTTACCTTAGAGAAGAGAATGTTTATAAAAGAGGATACCATTGCTGACTTCAAATACTTGCATGGCAGTAATATAAGAAAGGAACTAGGTTTAGCCTAAGGGTATTGACTTTTTTGAGTCATGAATCCCTAGGGCAGTCAGTTGAAATCTAAAAATCTCTTTTTAGACTACGGTTTTCAAATAAGGAAATGCTAAATTTCTCTTAGAGGTAAGTGAAAATAAATATGTATTTTCACATATAAGTTCTTAGATCCCCTGAAATCTATCCACAGAGCGCTTGGGAGTCCAGGGACTCCAGGTTAAGAACCTCAGCTCCCTTTCTCCTTCCCCTCCTCTCCTCTCCCTCTCCTCTCCCTCTCCTCTCCCTCTCCCTTTCCTCTCCTCTCCCCTCCTCTCCTCTCCTTCTCCTCTCCTCTCCTTTTCCTCTCCTCTCCTTCTCCTCTCCTCTTCTCTCCCTCTCCTCTCCTCTCCCTCTCCTCTCTTCTCCCTCTCCTCTCCTCTTCCTTATCCCTCTCTGTTGGAGTTCAAATGTTGGAGTTCCTGTTCTTCTCAAAACACAGCCGGTTTAGCTTAGGGCCCTCCAAATATCTCCAAATCCAAAGGTTCTGTCCTTCAGCCTCTGCCTCTGCTTTCTTCAGCCTCCAACCAGCACAGAGATGGAATGAATCTCTTGTCTCCTTCACTTGGGGCTCGGCTAGCTTTCTGGTGAGTCTTTCAGACCAGCTTGGTCTCAGTGGGGGAAGTGCAGGAGCCCAGCCACCAACTACAGTGGTGTGAGATGAAGATGAATCTGGTTGTCCACTGAACTCTCCACTTGTAGCTTTTTCCTCTGAAAACTCTTCTTCCGCCACCAGCCAGCCAAGTGGAAAATATTCTCTCTTGCCTCGGAGAGAGGGCTTCTGGCGGAATTCCGCTGAAATCTGACCAAGAGCCTCTGTCTGTTTCTTTTATACAAGAGGGATGAATTGTGGGATACGAGAGAGAGGGATTATGGGTTTTCTCCCATAGTGCTCTCTGGCCCAAAGAGCTTCAAGGGAGGTGTGAACTCACAAAGTTACGAAGTTTACTTTGTAAAGCTGGCATACTTGTGAACTCCGATGAGTAAAGGTGCAAACACAAGCATTGTACTAATTAGTTCTACTTAGTACCTTGTTTCAGGTTCTGCCCAAAACATCTTCTTGTAAGATTAGATCAACTCTAGTTAGCAGTTTGTAAAGATTCCAACACCTCTCCTTCCCTCTTTATCTCTTTTTCTCCCTCACTTTCTCCCTCCCCTCCTTTTCCGTCCAATCCCAATCTTCTCTCCATTTTCTACTCATAGCCAAGTAAAACTGTGAAGTATCTGCTGTGGACAAGAAGTGTGCTCAATACCATGGGAGCCACATTTTTTTTCCTTTTTTTTTTTTTTTTTAAATTATAGCTTTTTATTTACAAGATATATGCATAGGTAATTTTTCAGCATTGACAATTGCAAATCCTTTTGTTCCAACTTTTTCCCTCCTTCCCCCCCCCCCCCTTCCCCCAGATGGCAGGCTGACCAATACATGTTAAATATGTTAAAGTATAAATTAAATAAAATATATGTATACATATATTGCTATTATTATTGCTATATATATGTGTATATATATATAAAATATTTAATATAATTGTTATATTGCTGTATAAAAAGAGTCAGACTTTGAAATAGTGTACAATTGGCCTGTGAAGTAAATAAAAAATGCAGGCAGACAAAAATACAAGGATTGGGAATTATATGTAGTGGTTCATAGTCATCTCCATGGGAGCCATTTTAAGGAAGATCATTAACAAACCCATTGAGAGCAGGATGACTAAAGAAGATGAAAAGGACCAGATACCATTCCATGGGAGAATCATTTGAAGAAAGTGAGAATGTTTAAATTAAATAAGATTTATGGGAGCCCTAATTACTCCCAAGCATTTAGAGGTCTATAAAATGGAGAAGGGATTATAGTCCTTGGCTTGAGATAGAATTAAGGGCAATGCCTGACACTGCAAAGTCCAGGCTAGGTCCACAGGAAGAAACATTTCCTTACAATCAGAATTGCCCAGGAGTGGAAAGGAGTGCCTTAGGAGGTTATTGATTTCCTACTCTTCATTTCTTCAAGGAGAGCCTGATGACCATTTGTTGGACATATTGCACAAGGGGCTTCATGCTTATTCAAAGAACATGCTTATCCCTGAGTCTCTCAGTCTTCTTCTCATCTTCTTGGGCTTTCTGCTGGCCCACTAGTAGTCCACCTGAACTGTTCCCCTGATCTCAAAGTCCCATCTCAACTTTGATGTACAGCATTTTGTTTTTTACTGCCATTACTTTCCTTCTTTATCTGACTTTCCTTATAGGTAATGGCTAGTGTCTTTAGTATTGACATAGTGATGTGTAAGAAGGACAACTATTATTTAAATAAACAGGATATTTGTGATATTGATTGACTATGATCCCTAGCTTCTTCAAAGCTCAAGCACTTCCTTCTCCAAGAGGCCTTCCCAATGTTTCTATATGCTCACTTCTTCCCTACCTCTGAAATTACCTTCTGTTTTCTTTTTATGTACTTATATGTGTACATATCATACTGCCTAATGATGGGTGTATGCCAAGGTCTTGCTGAGTCCTCTCCTTGTTTCTCTTGGTGAATTCATCTGCTCTTTTGAGTTTTTAATCATCTCTACATGCAAGGTTTTATATATCTATAGATCTATATATTTATCCCTTATATCTCTTCTGAGCTCTAGTCCTATACTACCAACTGACTTTTGGACATCTGAAACTGGATGTCACATGGGCATCTTAAATTTAAAATATCTAAAACAAAACTCTATACTCTCCCCACACATCCTCTTTCCCAGCTTCCTACTTCTTTCTTCCAGTCACCCAGGCTTACTTTCTCTCCCCCACTATCAAACCTGTTGATAAATCTTGTCATTCCTCCCTTTACAGCATCCTTTTATTTACCTCCTTTTCTCCTCTCACTCACCCACTACTTTAGTTCAGGCCCTCACTGTCTTTTTCCTCAATTTTTGCATCCCTGTCTTTCCCCCTCTTCAATCCACCTGTTAATCTTTATTTCTGTTAGTTGGCTTTTGTTTCTCAGAACTGAGCCATATCAGCCCTAGTCCAAAAATTACGGTTCTGGTTTTCTGGACCTTTTTGGCGGGAGAGTGGGTGGACAGACAAGCTGTTGACATATCATCCCTCCATTTTCTGGAATTGATTATGCCTTGAATTTTCTTTACTTGAAATTTTTTTTAAATGGTTTTTGTTTCCTTACTTGGCCTTTAATTTTTTTCCAGTTCCGTGTAAAAACAAATTTTAGTGTTTGTTTTTAAAACTTTGAGTTTCAAATTCTCTCATTTCCTTTGTTCCTATCCCTTACTCATTGAAAAGGCATATATGATATGAGTTGTACTTGTGTACTCATTATGCTAAAAAATTCTAACATCTTAACCAATTAGACTCATTTCTTTCTCCAGTCACTCTAATACATGGAATGATAACATACCTAGGATTCCCAATCCATTGCAACAGAGTTTGGTGAGAGCGGTCTAATTGTTTACCAAATTCAGGGAGCAATCTCTTAAATGATTGTTGCAGATATTTTCCTTTCTAGTTTTTATCCTGTGGAACTTTATTTTATGTACAAAAAAATTAAAACTTTTTTTCAAACTCTTACTTCATATTTTCCAGAAATTTTAGTTGAATTTGTGTCCAAGCTGTATTTTTCCTTGAGATTTTTACTTGTAGTTACTTGAGAATCTCTCTCATCATGGTTTTTCATTGGTTAAAAAGTGTGATCTGGAGGAGCACCCAGCAAAGGAGATAAAGGAACAGTTTGAATAGATGGGAGGAAAGCCAGGAGGTAGTGATGTTCTGAAAACCTAGAGAGAAAGTGATCAAATGTATGAGATGCTGCAGGGAAGTTAAGGAAAATGAAGATTGGGAAAAGGTCATTGTACTTGGCAACGAAGAGATCCTAGATAACTTTTAATTTTGTTGGAATGATATGGTCAGAAGCCAGATTGTTAAGGATTAAGAAGAGAATGAGAAGAAAGTAGAGGCACCTATTATAAATGGCTTTTTAAAGTAGTTTATCTACATGGAGCAGAGGAATTATAAGATGATTGTGGAGATAGAAGAATAAATTGAAGATTTTTTAAGGATACATGTTTGTAGGTAATGGGAAAAGCATTGACAGAGGTATATTGAAAATAAATGAAAGTGCGGATGACAGAAAGAGCAATTTGTGGGAGGAGATGGGATGGGAGGGGATTGCTTGGACAAATAAAAGAGTTAACCATTTCATAATGTGAGATAGGGTAAAGGAGGAGAAAGTGACATATCTTTAATACTGATATCCTAAACAAAACCAGAAGATAAGTGGAAATTGCAGCTATAAGAAATAGAAATATAGCTGACAAGTCTTCTTTGGGAAGGCAATCAAAGGAATTCATGGATTTGGTTCCATCTTCCTAGAAGCTTTGGGAAACATACATTTCATAGGACTCTTTGTCAAATCATTTTGCCGTACTCATGACAAGTATAAACAAAAAGCTACTATGATGAAGACTGAAGTTCTGTGCCATCATTTACTGCAGAGAATTAAGAAATAAGGTATATGAAAAACTTGACAAGACCTTCAACACCAACTCGACATATATTTTGATACAGTTACTTCAGTGAGAAGATGTTACAATCCAGTGTGCCCAAACTTGAAAGGAAGATTCAAAGAAGGATCATATTGATTGAAGATGAAAAGCAAAAGCCTTTTAATTCACAAAGGGGAATTATGTGATTTGACTTGAGACTTCCTATGGTAGAAATATAGAAACAGAACAAAAATGAAAAATATGAGGATAGCATCTCTATATAAACTTGGGCTGCAGCTTGATATGTCCAAAAAAGGGAAAAGGAAGACATTTATGAATGTTGTCAAAGGCATAATGATTTTCAGGACACAGCAGGAGGAAAAATCCATAAATGACAGAGTCGCTAAAAGAAATACAAGTTACTTTGCCACAAAAAAAAAACAACATTAAAAAAACCCCCAAAAAACCCAAATCCCCAAACCCCAACTCCTCCAAAAACCAAAACCAATAATCTAGAAATCATAATCATGACTGGGAAATCCAAGGGAAAAAAACTCATGTGTTTTCTCTAGCCTAGGTTAGCAGGGGAAGGCCAGGAATAAAGTGATTTAAAAAAAAAAAATTATAATAACTTTTTATTGACAGAACCCTTGCCAGGGTAATTTTTTACAACATTATCCCTTGCACTCACTTCTGTTCTGATTTATCCCCTCCCTCCCTCCACCCTCTCCCCTAGATGGCAAGCAGTCCTATATATGTTAAATATGTTGCAGTATATCCTAGATACAATATATGTTTGCAGAACAGAACAGTCCTCTTGTTGCACAGGGAGAATTGGATTCAGAAGGTAGAAGTAACCCGGGAAGAAAAACAAAAATGCAAACAGTTTACATTCATTTCCTAGTGTTCTTTCTTTGGGTGTAGCTGCTTCTGTCCATCATTGATCAATTGAAACTGAGTTAGGTCTCTTTGTCAAAGAAATCCACTTCCATCAGAATATATCCTCATACAGTAATGTTCTTGAAGTATATAATGATCTCCTGGTTCTGCTCATTTCACTTAGCATCAGTTCATGTAAGTCTCTCCAAGCCTCTCTGTATCCATCCTGCTGGTCATTTCTTACAGAACAATAATATTCCATAACATTCATGTACCACAATTTACCCAGCCACTCTCCAATTGATGGGTATCCATTCAATTTCCAGTTTCTAGCCACTACAAACAGGGCTGCCACAAACATTTTGGCACATACAGGTCCCTTTCCCTTCTTTTAGTATTTCTTTGGGATATAAGCCCAGAAGTAACACTGCTGGATCAAAGGGTATGCACAGTTTGATAACTTTTTGTGCATAATTCCAGATTGCTTTCCAGAATGGTTGGATTTATTCACAACTCCACCAACAATGCACCAGTGTCCCAGTTTTCCCGCATCCCCTCCAACATTCATCATTATTTTTTCCTCTCATCTTAGCCAATCTGACAAGTGTGTAGTGGTATCTCAGAATTGTCTTAATTTGCATTTCTCTGATCAATAGTGATTTGGAACACTCTTTCATATGAGTGGTAATAGTTTCAATTTCATCATCTGAAAATTGTCTGTTCATATCCTTTGACCATTTATCAATTGGAGAATGGCTTGATTTCTTATAAATTAGAGTCAGTTCTCTATATATTTTGGAAATGAGGCCTTTATCAGAACAATAAAGTGATTTTCTTATAGTGTAGGTTCAACCATTCCGCTTTCTTTCACAGTGGTCCCTTTTGTCCCCCAAGATCAAATACAAAATGCTCTGTTTGGCATTCATTGTCCTTATTAACTTAACCCCATCTGACTAGTCTTCTTATACTTTACTGACCAGTACATACTCTTTGATCCAGTGACAGTGTTTTCCTCCTGACTGTTCTATCTATTAACAAAGATCCTCTTATCTCTCATATCAGAGCATTCTCCCCAGCAATCTCCATGCCTAGAGTGTGCTCCTCTTGTGCAGTAACTACTTGCCTCTCTGGCTTCCTTTCAGTCTCAATTAAAATCTCACCTTTTAGAGGAAGTCTTCCTGACACTAATTCTAGTGTCTTTCCTGTGTTAACAACAAACAAACAATAACTTATCCTAGAAATAGCTTGCTTTGTATGTATTTGTTTGCATCTTATGTCACCCATGAGATTGTAAACTTCTTAAGAGGCATCGGGGACTATTTTTTTTAAACTTCTTTCTGTATCTCCAGTACTTAACAGGTTATCTGGTATATAGTATGATGCTTAATAAATGTTACTGATTGATTGATAGATCCAATAATGTGTTAATTCATTTATAATTAGACAAAGATTTCACATTTAGATCATCAAATATTAACTTAATAATTATAACATTAAAATATAAGGGGAGCAAAGATTATCTTGCTTGCTTATATTTGTGTCCTTAATAGTACATGGGCAGCTAGATTATACAGGGACTAACTATGTGACTCCAGGCAAGTCACTTCATCCTATTTGTCTCAATTCCTCTTCTGTAAAATGAACTGGAGAAGGAAATGGCAAACCACTTTAGTATTTCTGCCAAGAAAACCCCAAGTGGGGTCACAGAGAGTCAAACATGATTGAAAAACGACTTAATAAAACTTAACACAGTGCCTGGCACATATTGAGTGCCTAATAAATGCTCTATCAGGATATTTAAAACAGTTTGATTCATGTTTTGTTTATGATTTTTTTTTTTGCCATTCACCACGGTGACTGCAAAAATAGGTGACAGAATTAATAATTTTTTGTTTTTCTTTGTATTTTCCTTTGGCTCTGCAAATTAATTCATTATCCAGCAGTCAGATTAATGGCAATGAATCTTTTCATAGGTTGTTCTTTAGATAGCAAACTCCTTATTTTTGTCAGGACCATATTTGCCGTCCTCTTCATAGCAGAATATGTCATAATTTTTACTTTTTTGTCATTATTTTGAAGAACTGAGAGCTTTTTCACTATACAATGAGGTATTCAAGTAGAGTTTTGTAGAGGATGAAGGTCAGGTTCAATAAAACAAAATACCTTTAAGGAGTTATTCTTAAAAATACTCAGCTATACTTCAGGTGTTTTAGCCTTGATCATATTAATCCTTTTAATATTGTCTTAAAACTTACTTAATAGTATAATTGATATATTATTTTAATGAAGATTATCTATACACACACCAAAGGCATCCTTGATGAAATTATTAGGAGGGGAATAGACAGTATTTTGCAAGCAATATTGCACAGTTATCCTCATCGTTACCATAAAATGACTGAAAGATGTAGAAAATAGAAAATCACCTTTGTTGACTTTAACACATTTGATTTGGTAGAACCAAATACTAGCTTAAAGGCTATCCTCCAATAACTGGTCTTCTGTGCCTGAATACAAGATTCCTCAAAAGGTGAAAAAGCCACGAACTTGCTCAGTGATGCTTATATCATTAATTTCAGGTGAAGAATAACAAAAAGATTTATTTTGGGCAATGACTCCTGCTCTTGTCACAGATGATGTCTAGCACAAAATCTAAATAAAATTCCCTACAGATGATGAGTTCCTTCGGAATTTCCTCTTCTTGAATAACACGGTCCTACTGTAAGACCTTAGAAAATTGCAGAGCATCCTAAATAAGACCCATAATTATTTGAAAGAGTTTAACCCAAAGAAACTGGAAACTGAGTGGATCCATCAGTTGGGAAATGGATGAATAAGTTATGGTATAAAAATGTTATGGAATATTATTGTTCTGTAAGAAATGATCAGCAGGATGATTTCAGAGAGGCCTGGAGATACTGACATGAACTGATGCTAAGTGAAATGAGCAGAACCAAGAGAACATTGTATATGGCAACAATAAGATTGTATAATGATCACTTCTGATGGATGTAGCTTTTTTTCAACAATGAGATGATTCAGGTCAGTTTCAATGGTCTTGTGATGAAAGCCATCTGCACCCAAAGAGAGGACTGTGGGGATTGAATATGGATCCCAATACTATATTGTATTTTTACTTTTGTTGTTGTTGTTGTTTACTTGCATTTTGTTTTCTTTTTCATTTTTTTCTTTTTGATCTGATTTTTCTTGTGCAACATGATAAATATGGAAATATGTATAGAAGGATTGCACATGTTTAATTTATATTGGATTATTTGCTGTTTATAGGAAAGGGTGAAGGGAAGGGAGGGAAAAATTTGGAACACAAGGTTTTTGCAAGGGTGAATGTTGAAAATTATCAATGCATATGTTTTGAAAATGCTTTCATAAAAAAAAATTTTTTTTAAGAGCTTAGCCTGCCAGTCCACCAAAGAAAAACTTTAAGTGGATTAAGAATGCATATTGTCCAGATTATGCTATCAATGGATATCCAATATTGTTGTCTGCTTCTCTGTCAAGCTATCTGTCTGTCCATCTCTGTCCCCAAACTCTCCCTTAAAGCAAAGACCCATTAAAAAGTCAGTGTGGATCAAAGCATAGTATTTTCACCTTTTTTGCTTTTTTCTTTCTTATGTTTTTTCCCTTTTCAATTGATTTTTCTTGTACAACATGACAAATATGGAAATACATTTGAAAAAGATTGCACACGTTTAACCTATATATAACAGGTTGTTTGTTCTCTTGGGGAAGTAGGAGGTAAGAGAAGAAGAGAACAATTTGGAATATAAAGCTTACAAAAATGAATGTTGAAAACTTTTTTTTATATGTATTTGGAAAATACATATTTTCCTTTGGAAAAGTAAAAAACTATTGAGATTAAAAAAAAAATACTGTAATAATGAGGTATATGGCTTTAAGACCAAGATCCCTACAGCCTCTAAAGAACTCAATGTGAGGCCCAATGAAAGAACAATAAACAGGTACATGGTAGGTACAAGTCGACTTAAATATAATACAAAAAAATTACATAGAAGTGGTATGAAGAGTATCATCAAATACATATGATTGAATATGAAAGTATCCATATAGCAAGATCAAGGGATAATTGATTGAATGCATTATACTGGATATAATTCTATGGCAAACTTATGGGGGGAAAGGGCAAGAGTTATACAGGATGGTCAGGTATAATTTGTGGTATGCTTCATAACAGATCCATTGCAGTAGATTAATAATTTTTCTGTTGGAAGCATTTATTATTTCATCAATGTGGGTATGTTTCATTGACTTAAATTGTAACTTAGTAGAATAGTTTATAGAGTAGTAAGGCTGAACATTTTTTTATCTGGTGGTTAACTTTTGCTTGATATACCAAAGCAAAGTTAGTTAGACTGATCCTTGGATGAAAGTTGTGTGGACTTGGGCCTGTGCTCAAAACCTTTTTAGCTTGGTTAGATCTGTTTGTATATATGCAATGCTATCTTAGTCTTTGAGAATCCAAGGTCACCTCCTATATCATAATGAGGTATTTGATTAATTAACTGGAAATGATCAGCAGGATGATTTCAGAGAGGCCTGGAGATACTGACATGAACTGATGCTGGAATCTCTAAGATTCCACTGGAAGATTAATTAACATTAACATATGGATTAATATATAATTAGTACTACTAATAATAGAATATAATTCTGTTAATTATCTAATTATATCCATAGTCATTGAAAGAAAATTATGTTAAATTTATTTTTGTCTTAGGTTTTAAAGAACCATTTCTCCATGTAACTCCTTATATCTTTATGTAGGTGGTTGTGGAATATTTAAACACCAGAAGTATATAAATATGGCACTGCAGTCCATTGTTCCCTGTACCAGCAGCTGGTTGGTATAATGAATGCTTGAGGTGCCTAAGGGCTCTCAGACTAAATTCTTAATTTGGAGACACTGAAGATTCTGGCATGAACTCATTTGATTGTGAGTTTGACTGTGATTATTTTTTATGGGAATGGAATTGTGCCCAATAATTTTGTCCAGCAATTATGGTTATAGGACAGGTAATAATCAGTAAACATTTATTAAGCATCTACTATGTGCCAGGCAGTATGCTAAGGTGGGGATACAAACAGACACAAGACAGTTCTTGTTCTCAAGGATCTTACATTCTAGTGAAGGAGACAATATGCAAACACATACATACACACACACACACACACACACACACACACACACATCCACAAAGGAATAGAAAATAACAGGGATCAAGAATTAAAGAGTTAAAGAAGGCTTCTGGTAAAAGAAGATATTTTAGTTGATACTTAAAAAAGCTAGGAAATTGTTTCGGTATACCTTTGGAAAAGGGAGAGCATTCTAGGAATGGAGAACCTGCTAGAGAAAAATACCCTGAGCTGACAAATGGAGGATCTTGTTCTCAGAAAAGTCAGGAGGCCTGTGTTCCTGAATCCAAGAGCACATTTTGGAGACTAAATTGTAAGAAGTCTGGAAAGGTAGGAGGGAACTAGATTATAAAGAGCCTTGAATGCCAAACCAACATTTTGCATTTGTAGAGGCAAGAAGGATCCACTGGAGTTTATTAAGTAGGGGGTGGGGTGACTTGATTGGATCTGCCCTTTAGGAAAATCACTTTAATGGTTAAATGGAGGCTGGATGAGAGGAAGCTGGACCCACCTGCAGGCTGTTGCAATACTTTAAGTATAAGGGAAATCTTATACCAAAGTGGTAGCAGTATGAGAGGAGAGAAGGGAACATATCCAGAAAAGTTGCAAAAGTGAGGACCCAGTGGAAGAGCTGGGCGGTGTTTGGTTGAAGCTTTGGGATGAAAGTGAAGAGGTTGGAGGGAAATGAGGAATTGGGTTATGGGCGATGGGGAATAGAGTCTGGATGACAATCAACTGGGGTGTGAGAATATGACCAATTGTGGGAATGTTCATCCAGTAAGTGGAAGGTACAACTTGTCATCTCAACAGAGATTGGAGATGGGGCCAAAGACATGTCTATTTTCTTAGGATCAGTCCAAGAGATGAGCTACGAAGTGATATTCAGCTACAGTGGATCTCGGCAATAAGCACAGGTAGAATAGGATACGTAAGCACAAAATCACAAATTTTGCAAAGTATTGCATTATAGTATTTAGTGATTATATCGTTAGGAAGACAGTCTCATGTTAATAATAAAAAGGTAATGAGGATATATATATATATATATATATACACACACACACACAAATATATCTATGTATACACACACACACACACACACACACACACACACACATATAGTGAGACTTGATCATCTTTTCAGCTTACAAAGTCACAAATGTTATTAAAAGGCCATAAAGCTACCGAGTCTTTAAGACAAAATAAGAGCCAGTAGTAATTTGACTTGATCTATTATGATTTGCTTTTGACTGACTAGAGATAACATATTCAGTGTCACCTTTTTATGTTATAGAAAAGAAGGGTTTTTTAGACCATAGAATTGTGTACATGGTACCAAGTCATTTATAAAAATCTAAAGCTTAAAAGTCATTTGTAATGCCATTTTATATTAATTTAGCATGTATTTTCTTTTTGGACCTTAATTAAACATGATCTTACAGAACTGTTTATGACATGTATTTCATTTAGTGAATTTCATTTAATTAGTCATTCATAAATTAGTTATTAGTATTTTGTGATTTTAAAAACATTTAAAAAAACATTTATATTTTTAGTGTTTTGCTTCTTTTTCTCTTTCCTAGTGACAAAAGGTATTAATATAGATTCATTCAGAAGCTTCTTTTAAAGAATTCTTATTTCATGAAACTTTGTCCAGTTGAATAAAAAAATAGCATTGATTCAGTTTCACCATCTATCCAGCATGGTGTAGTAGACAGAAAGTTGGCCTCCAAGCTAGGAAGTTCTACCTCGGATACATGGTAGTTTTGTGACTTGGGCAGATCATTAAAGTTTTCAATTCTCTGAGCTATTCTCTAAGACAGTGATTCTCACTCTAGGATCCATGGAGCAGGGTACATGATTAGATTCTAGAGAGTCCATGAACTTGGATGGCAAACAAATTTACACCTTCATTTCTATATAATTCTTTTCCTTTTTAATGTTATGTATTTTATTTTGAAGCCTAAAAAAATAGGCTTCACAAGACTGCCACAGGGCAAAAAAATTCTAAATCTATAAATTGTAGAGAAGATACTAACTTGTATTTATAGAAGGATTTCCTTCTTCTACTGAAATCAAAGGTTAGGTCTTTAACTCTACCCATTAGTCTACTTTTATGTTCCTCTATAAAATAATTGATTTTTACACTTTAAAATTTTATTTATTAGGGAAATTTTAAGTGATTTTTCATTGTTTGGCTTGCACTTTTACATATTTCTTAATTTTTGTAGATTTTTTATTAAATGATCATGATCTAAAATAGGTTATCAATTTTTAATTATTGTGTATCAAGCTTTCATTTACTTTTTTCTTCAGAGAACATTTACATTTGGAATCTGAGGAATTGGGTCTGAATCGTAGCTCTTCTACTTACTATTTATAACTGAACCATTATATCACAAAAGTCCATTATAATTCACTGAGTCATTAGTGTCAGATGCAAGTCCTATGACTTGACAGTGATCTGAGTTATCACGTTAATTTTTCTCCAGCCCCAAGTACCAATCTACTTATTATTTCCAAATTGGTTACTATGTGAGCATAAATGCTATTTCTATAGAATCAGTCAATAAGTATTTATTTTTTCCAGGTAGGGTGCAAAAAATACAGAAATGAAACAGTTTCTTCTCTCAAGATGCTATTGGGGAAAGCAACATGTACACATAAATATATATATGTAGCGAAAAATACAAAGTAAATATAAATAGTTTTAAAACAGCCCAAGTCCTTGGAGGAACTTAAGAAAGGATTCATGTAGAAAATGGAATTTGAGCTGTCTTAAAAAGAAAGTAAGGAATTCTGCAAGGTGAGTAGGCAGTACGTCCCAACCATGTGGGAAGACCAGTGCAAAGACTCCCAAGTGGAGAGAGTATAGATGGAATAGCAAGATTAGTGTGACTTAGAGGAATTATCTATAAAGGAAAAAAAAATAGAGGCTTATATTTCATCTTAGAAGCAAAAGGGAACTACTAGGGTTTTTTGAGTAAGGGAGTATGTATGTTTTGTGGTCAGACCTGTGCTTAAGGAAAACCACTTGGGCGGCTGTTTAGTGTGGCTCATAGAAAGGAGTGTCTTGAGGTAGGAATCCCTATTAAGTCATCACAGGACTCCAGGTGAGAGGAAATAAGGTTCTGGAACCAGGTGGGGACCATGTGAGTTGAAAGAAGTTGATGTATGAGAGATGTTAGAAAAAAATGAAATGGCAAGGTTTGACAACTGATTGGAGTTATGGGGTATAAGATAATGAAGAGTCTGGGAAACTGGAAGGATGTTGGGGCCCTCTACAGAAATAGAGAATTCAGAAGAGAAATCCATTGTGGAGCTAATGAATTCCCTTTTAAATACATGGAATTTGAGATGTCTATGAAATATACCATTCATCCAATATTGAAATTTCATTAAAATAATTAGTTATAATCAGTGATATAATTATAATCTATCAATCAGAGCATTTGTTAAGTACCTATTATGATTGTCTTAGTTTTTTTTTTTCCCACGATGCATCTCTATTGTATTGTCTAGAAGATGGGTTTATTTACTTTGAACACCTTGTTTATTTTTTATCTTAAAGGTTCTGAAGCAGAAACACTTGGATGATAATCTACGACAAATATCTGTAAGAAGATTTGAATCCTTTAAACTGTTTTCAGTAACAGAAATAAAAAAGAGGAAAACAGAAGATGAGGCTGATACCTGGGTTAAGTATACAAGTGTGTTTTATCCTGAATACAGTATTTCTTTAAGGTAATTATGATTCTGATCAACATTTCTTTTTACAAATCATTTTTATTAACAACTTTATTAGACTCTCCTTGCATAGTTATCATAATGTCCATGCATAGTTAGAGCTAACAAGCAATCTGAATCAGTGCTTTGGTTTTACAGGACATTCTGCTACTCAGAAAGTCCTGCTGATTTCATTGAGTCTTGCTGTGTTTGTAGTCAAAGAAAAAAATCTAAAATAACTCAGGGATATTTGAAGAATGAATGGGTTACAAATCAAAAGGTTCATTTAATCTTTTCCTTATAGCTTTTGATTGTAACACAGTGAAATTCTTGATGCAAAAAAGGCTGAAGGTAAAAACAAGATTTTTCTGAATTCTACTATTTTCCAAATACTAGTTACATGAAAATCAGGTTTTTTCCCCCCTTTGACATTTTTTCATCTCCAGAGTAGAGCCTTAAGAATAGAGAGAGAAAATTCAGCTGAAAACATTGATATTATATGAAACAGTAGAGACAGTAATGCCTTTTAAAATGATTATGAAAACAGAGAAGGGAACAGTTAACTGCAGTAACAAGATGTCTATTTTACTTGGTTAATTTTCTGACACAGCTGTACTGTATAATGCTACTGAAGGTGTTTAATTTTGTGTTCTGACAAGAGCATACATTTTGAAAGGGAAGGAGGAGCAGTTTTACAGGAGCTTTGTGAAGGGGAAAGATCACGTTTTATGTGGAAAATATGACTGAATGAAGATAAAATAAGGTGATGATGAGTTTTTAAGAAGGAAAAAATTACCTTAACAAAGGATATCTATTCATAATATGTATTTTGTGATATATTTTAATTCAAAAGAAAAAAGCTAAGCTTTATAAGGCTGTTGCACTAAATACATTTTTAGGGTTTGGTTTGCTTGGGCAAATAGAGAAGAATATTTGGGATCTATTTTTGTGATTTCCTTGTGTTATTGAAGACTACAAAGAGAAAATCAAAATTTAGAGACTTCCATAATGCTTAGCACTGATCAGAGCTTTGTGTGATCTACTTGAAGTGAGTTTTTACAATAGGAAGAAAAATGATTGTACTGGAAAATCGTATCTCTGAGAAAATGTTACCAAAAAGGAAAAAAAAAAAAAAAAAGGAAAGGATAAGGGCAACTAATAATGGTTCAAGAATAAGACAGATTTTTGCAACAGACATTGCTGATCACTTATCTTCTATACCAATTGAGGAAAGAATGAGAGAAAAAACACAAACCTTAGCAAGAAGAATTTAAAATTCTCAAAAAAGGTTATTTAGGGAGGACAGTAATAATAATAACTTCACATCATTATGGTAGAGTACTTTTCTCATAACAACCCTCTGAAGGGGCACAAATATTATTCTTTAATAGATGAAGAACCTGAAGCTCAGAAGGGTTAAGAGTTGGAGTCATAATCACACAGGTCATGATTTTTGGGGCCTGGATTTGAATTTAGGTAGTTTTCCTGATTTAATGCTACCTCTGTAATGGATGTGGACTCTCCATCCCAGGAATGTACTTTAAAATTCTTATGAATCTATTTGAGATAATTTAAGTGTAATGATTCTGGGAAGCAGAGGGATAGGTTAAATAATTTTACTCTGCCTTCCAACAAAAGAATTCCTGGTAATTTCTAGTCTTTAGTACCTTACCTAACTAGGTACTCTATGAATATTTTTGAATGAATAAAATTCTTTATTATATGATATAAACATTGTACATTTTGGAAGGCTGTGCTTTGGAATTCTGCCAGGATAACCTTTGCTTTTTGAGTGTTGTTGTGAATTCCAGAAAACTGGACTAAGAATCAGAAGACAATTGCTAATTATGTGCAGTGACTAAGTCACTTAATTTTGCTGAGCTTCAGTTTCCTAATCCAATAAAAAGGCAAAAATTTATGGCATGATGGTAGTGACTCATATTTATAACACAGGTTAAAGTTTGAAAAATGCTTTTCCTTCAGTAGTTGTGAGGGGTAGGTAGTGCATAGTTTATCAGCCCCATTTTGCAGATATGAAAACTGAATCTCACAGTATTTAAATACTTTTCCCAAGGTCACAGTGTGACAGCTAGCATTTAAATTCAGGCCTCCTAACTCAAAGGCCAGCACCCTTTTCACTGTAGCTTACAAATCTTTAATATTCCCTCATGCTCATAACGTTACTCTCGTAGTTATTAAGTATCAAATGATATAAGACATGTTAAAATATTTTGAGAACTGTGGCCTTCTAAACAAATTCATTAGTGGTATTAGTATTGCTTGTTCTTTCCCTGTGAGATTTCCTCCAAGTACTCTATTCATTTTGTATATAAATCCCTGTTTGCGTATTGTCAGTCCCATTAGAGTATGGGCTCCTTAGGGCAAGGACTGGTTTTTGCTTTTCTTCATTTCTTTAGCTCTTTTCATAGTCTCTCACACAAAGTAAATGTTTAATAAATGCTTGTTTCCCAGGTGCCATCATTATTAGTTAATTTCACAACCAATGGCACAGTTCTTCTGACTCTAACGAAGGCTAACTGCTTATGATTAAAAAACCAAAAACAAAAGCTTGTTCATTTTTGTCAGTCAGAATGAAGGAAGGCATGGGAGGGTAGGATAGCCTTCTTGGAGTGGCAGGTGTCATGAAGCTGAGAGGAATGACTAACATTTTGGATCAGAGTCAAGATCTAGAGAGATCTCTGCAGGCTGGAATTATGGGTCAAATAAATACAGATACACTTAGGTTAGTTCAGCTTCATGTCTACAAGAGAGCAACCAAGAGGGTAAGGAGATAAGAGCTGATTCCAGATTTTATCAGTTTAAGAGTGCAGAGGTTAAGACTGAGAAGGAAAATAGGGTGTGTGTGTGTGTGTGTGTGTGTATACACTGACTTTGCAGACCTTAAAGCACTATATAGATGTTATTATTATTTAAAAATAAAAAATATTCCAAGGTCTCTAACTACCAAAAATTTACATTCCACTTGTGGGGGAAGACTTTAACATGTATATAGGTAAGCAAAATTTGAGTAGACAAAGTATGCTTTTAGCTTAGTTAGCCAGTCATGGCTTCATGAAAGAGTAGGTAACTAAGGTCAGTCTGAAAAGAAGAGAAGGATTCAGACAACATTCATAGAACAGCTTGTTGTTCGACGACTAAAATGTAAAGTGTATGAAAAAAAAAGGAATAGACAATAAGATTGGCAAAATTATAAGGAAAGTAGAAAACTGGAGAAAAAATTCTCCAATAAAGGCCTCATTTCTCAAATATATGCAGAACGGAGTCAAATTTATAAAAATACCAGTCATTCTGCAGTTGATAAATGGTCAAAGGATAAAAATGGTCAATTTTCAGACAAAGAAATCAAAGCTATCTATAGTCATATGAAAAAAAATGCTCTAAATCACTGTTGGTCAGAGAAATATGACTTAATACAACTCAGAGACACCATCTTATGCCTATCAGAATGACTAACATGACAGAAAAGGAAAAGATTGGATATTGGTGATGGTGGGAAATTGGAACAATAATATGACATTGGTAGTATTGTGAACTGTTCCAACCATTTTGGAGAACAGTTTGGAACTATGCCCAAAGGGCTGCATAGTCTTTGATCCAGCAGTACTACTGCTAGATCTATATTTCAAAGACATCCAAAAAAAGGGAAAAGGACCTAATTGTACAAAACTATTTATAGCAACTCTTTTTATGGTGTCAGAATTAGAAATCAAAAGGATGCTCACCAATTGGGGAATGGCTGAATAATCCATGATAAATGATTGGTAATGGAATATTATTGTGCTATAAGAAATAACAAGCAGGATGATTTCAGAAAAACCTGGAAAGACTTAAATGAACTGATGCAAAGTGAGGTGAGCAGAACCAGGAGAACATTGTACAAAGTAATAGCAATATTGTTTAATAAAGAACTATGAATGACTTAGCTATTCTTAGCAATATAATGATATAAGACAATCCCAAAGGATTAATGATGAAGTATACTATCCACCTCCAGAGAAAGAATGATACCGATTGAATACAGACTGAAATACTTAATTTTTGCTTTCTTTCATTTTTTTCTTCTATTCAATTCTTATACAAAATAACTAATGTGGAAATGTTTTATGTAATTGCACATGTATAACCTGATTGCTTATCATCAAGAAATTTACATAATTGCACGTGTATAATCTTATTACACATCTTAGGGAGAAGGGAGGGATAACTCAAAATTTTAGATAAAAACTTTTTTAAAATCCCACAATAACAATAGTAAATATATTTTAAAATCTAATTTCACAGGGCATAATCTCCAATTTTTGAAGTACTTTGACATCGATAGCATGTTTAAATAGGTTTATTTATCCTATAGTATATTTTAAACAATAGTTTTAATTGCACACCATTTCTTCTATCTTATTTTTATTCCTCTAGCTTTGTGTTAATTTTTCTTTGTTCCAAAATGTCAGTGATATATAACTTATATAGACAACTGAATTTAGAAATTACTGATAAGTCATTAAATAGTTTTTGCCCCCAAAACAGTGAATTTCATATTTTTTGTGATTTAGTGCTTATCATACCCAATCCTTCTTTTTTTTTTAAATTAATTAATTTTTTTTAAATTTTATTTTATTTAATAATAACTTTGTATTGACAGAATCCATGCCAGGGTAATTTTTTACAACATTATCCCTTGCACTCACTTATGTTTCGTTTTTTTCCCCTCCCTCCTTCCACCCCCCCCCCAAGATGGCAAGCAGTTCTATATATGTTAAATATGTTGCAGTATATCCTAGATATAATACATATTTGCAGAACCAAACAGTTCTCCTGTTGCACAGGGAGAATTGGATTCAGAAGGTAAATATAACTCTGGAAGAAAATTAAAAATGTAAATAGTTCACATTTGTTTCCCAGTGTTCCTTCTTTGCATACCCAACCCTTCTGATTCACTTCTCAAGAGAAATTATTCAGGCTGTACAGTCATCATGAAGTTTCTGGGTGACCCATATTAGGTTTTTCTCATTCTTTAGTCTTGATTCAATTTCTCTTAATTTTTTCACAATTCTTTCCTATATTTGCCTTACTAAGGAGCCACCAAGTTTCAAGTATATGTTGATTTTCTTTGGAGGGTCTCTGCATGCTTTGCTTTTACATAAACTGACTGACTCTAGGTAAAAATCACTTATTCTCTTAGTGTGCTTCTGCCAGATTTCTGTTGTATAACAGTTGATAATTTGCATTAATTGAAGGAAATTTGATCCAAGTTTGATTCCCTCTCCTCCCCCCTCCCTCAGTAAAGTTCTTTAGCATGGTATCCTCAGAGAGAAGCAAAGGATAGCTTGTGCCATGTGGTTTGACTTCCACAGTCTGCACCACTCCTCAGACCTTGACAAAGATAGCTCAGGACTTATTACCCAAGAACCTCTGCCCTGCAGACTACCAGCCCTGCTTTCAGTCTGGCAGTTTTCCACTTCAGATGCTATGGTCTCCAATCTCCTTAATAGCCACAGCTACTTGGAAAATCCTGAAAAGAAAAGTCTTAACACCACGTCCTTGGCACCATCAGATAATTAAATATCAGAAACTGATATGATTTTAGTAATGTAAATAAGAAACATTGCCATCTGTTTTGCCACGGCACTGTGAAGATCACTGGGCCTTTCCATCTGACTTGCAGTTGAAATCTCTATCTGTGGTTTCCTCCTACTAGAATATGAGTTTCTTGAAAGCAGTGACTGTAATATTTCTCACATTGTGTCTGTAGTGCTTAGCAGAATATGTGGCACATAATAAGTGCTTAATAAATCTTTTTCATTCATTTATTAAGGTAATTTCTTCACTTCTTCATTTCTTGTAACAGATGTTGGTACATAAGTTGTAATTATTTTCATAGTATTTTTTTGTACATACTTATTATGATCACTACAATATATGAAATGGGCAAATGGTCTATGAAATGATATTTTTTTTTTGTTCCCTTTAGGTGAACCATTAAATCAACTCTACTAGTTCCTTTAGTTGCCCCCCCACCCCCAAAGGAGAAACTGTGCAACTTCTGTTTTTCATTTTTGTTTATGGTTAAAAAAAAATCAAGATTGCTGTGATTTCAGTTCTTCTAGTGGTATGTCCATTTGTTGGTCACAAAGATCTTACATTTACCATGTCGATATTTAAGTTAACATTTATAGACAAACTAAATATTCTGCTACTTTGTCACCTTCAGTTCAGAAGTAAAAGGGGGATGTGCAAGACTGAATTGGGTTGCCATGGCCTTAATAATTGGCCAGTCTCTTGGAAAAGAGCTTTTCTATTCTTAGCTGAGCTGATTCTTGGAAAGAAGACTTAGACTGTTTTGTGTACCATATTGTTACTATATTCAAAAGCCTGTTCAGCATAGTATAACCTACCAGAGCTTGAACCCTGCCCTTTGGAACCCTGAGTTATAAGAAGGATTTTGAGGCATAAGAATCAAGCAGTTATCCAATGAAATATTTAAGGGTAAGGCTGGAAAGACAAGCCAGTAGAAGAAAGATGGAGGGCTTTGTATCAAATTCTTTTCACCATCAAAGACAGGAGACCTTCCTTCTCCAAATTATAGGCAAGATAGAGATTGTACTGAAAAGAATAGAGATAGGATAAATTCCCTAGATGGAACTGGGAGTAGGATCTACCTATAAAGAGGAAGCCCAAATGGGAGTGACACAACTATGAAGATATTTAGAGTATCTTTTCAGGGTATCAAAGGTGTGGGGAATAGAAAAGGTGAAGAACTTACAGGAATGTATGAATTCTTTTTCTGTATTTTATTATTTCTGTGTTTCCCCTATGACCTGTATATGTGCAGGCTCATATCTACTTGAGCCTTGGCCAGCTAGAAACATATTTACTTAACCTGAACTGATGACATTTATTGGTATTTGACATTTATCAATATTTAGTCTATTAGCTGGACCACTGTCTGCTTGATTAAGCCTGAAGGCCTGACTTTGTTTCCCAGAAATCAGGAGATTTCAGGAAACAGAAACCTTCCATTCCAATCTCCCCAACTAGCAACAACCAATGAGATGCCTCCCCCTCCCCTTCTCAATGCTCTCTTACTTGTGATGTAATTTCTTGTATAAAAGCTATGTATCTTTACTACTTCTTTAGCCCTCCTACCGCGAGCTTATCTTGCGATGGGACGGCTCATCCTCCGGAGGTTTTTCAATAAACAACTTTTCTGCCTTCTACTGAGGGATCTCTGAGTAGTCATTTTGGGTAAGGGTCTTCTACATCCCTCACAAAGGGATGGAGAAAATTGGCCTTATTACTAAAAAAGAGAATAATAAAGAGAACATCAATAATGACATCTTTTTACCTATATAATTTTATATAAGATTAATCAAATCTTTGATGAATTAGGAGGCAGTTATGTACAAAGGATATTTCATTATACCAAAGGTAGTTAACAAGTATTTCTCAGGACTATTGTGAAGATTAAATGAGATAATATTTGTGAATACAAGATCTTACTATATTTACTATTAGTTGACTCAACAAAGCATTTGATTCCTTAGAATAAAACAGTGCCATCAAAGATTTCCTCATGTTTCAAAACCACATAAGATTCCTGGAAAATCAGAACAATAGAGATAACTTTATTCTGGGAAACATGTTAGCCAGAAGTGTTGATCCTTATTGTGAAGGAGATCAAGCAAAGAAGCCAGCTTTAAGAAGGGTTCCCTTATAGATGGGGGGATGGGGGAAAAGGGTGTACCAGATGGTGGGTTTTTTGTTTTTTGGTTTGTTTGTTTTTTGTGGGTGACATTCTGTTGAATGCATCAAACTGTAAAACTCTGCAGAGCCTCCCAATCCATGATCATTTTGCACTGGAAGTGTCAGAACAAAAATGTCTAATAAGAGTTAACTCTTCAAATAAGTAAAGAGATAGTAAGGTATCACCTAGTAACCCTTGATGATTTTTTCTTGTTGCAAAATTTTCTCTTTGATCTGGAAGTTTCAAAATTTGGCAATAATATTCTTGGGTGTTTTCCACAAAGGATCTTGTTGAGGTGGTGATTGGTGAATTTTTTTTTTTCTATTTCTACTTTCACCTCATGTTACATTACTCCAGGAAAATTTTCATGGATTGTTTCTTGCATTTTGTATCAAAGTTCTTTTTTTGATCTCAACTTTGAGGTAGCACAATTATTCTTATATTTTATCTTCTTGATCTGTTCCCCAGATCTGTCATTTTTCTTATTTTCCACATTGTCGTCTTCTGTTTTTTTAATCTTGTTCCAAGTTTTCCTCCCTCTCTTCCCCCCAATTCCTCCCCTCCTCTGTTGGAACTTTACAAACTGCTAATTCATTAGAGTTGATGTTTTGGGGCAGAACCTGAAACAAGATACTAAGTAGAACTAATAAATACAATGCTTGTGTTTACACCTTTACTCATTGGAATTCACAAGTATGGGAGATTCACAAAGTAAACTTTGTAACTTTGTGAATTCTCACCTCCCTTGAAGCTCTTAGGGCCAGAGAGCACTATGGGAGAAAACCCATAATCCCTCTCTCTGGTATATAAGAAGAAAGCAGAGGCCCAATGGGGAGAATTCAGCCAAATTACATGGAGAGGTGAGTGTCAAGTCAGAAGAAGCCATGAGTCAGAGTTGAATTAGAGCCAGGAGAGAATTACTTTGGAAGGCAAGAGAGACAGATTCATTTTTGTGCTGGCTGGAGGCTGAAGGGAGCAGAGGCAAAGAACAAAGCTGCAGGAGCTCTCAGAACTGAGCAGAAAGATAGGCTTCTAAGAATCTAGCTATCTGGGCCCAAGGAAAGAGACAAGACTTGGAAAGAGAAATAAACATTTGTATTTTTACCAGCTGGCTGCATTTGGGGTAATTATTGATCTGGACTGATACTAAGGCTGCCTCCAGAAAACCTCCTCCCCGAGAAACCTGCATTTTCACCCAGAGAGAACCATCTTATCATATATTTTAAAGAAGAACAAGAACTCCAACACTCCTCCAACCTCTATAAACAAGTAATCCAATATATGTTAAAACATATGCAATTCTTCTATGCATATTTCCATATTTAATATGCCACACATAAAAAGCCATATCAAAAAGGAAAAAAAAAGCAAGCAAACAACAAACAAAAAAGGTGAGCATACTATGTTGTGATCCACATTAAGTCTCCATAGGCCTCTCTCTGGATACAGAGGGCTCTCAAGTCTATTAGAATTGACCTGAATCACCTCATTTTTGAAAAGAGCCATGGAGGACACACTCTTAAAATATGTATATTTATTTATAAATGATATACTGTAATGTTCAGGATAGCTTTCTGGAGGTCCTTGGGATCAGCCTGAGTCCTTGGTCTTAGTGGAGAAGTGATGAAGGTAGGAGAGCCACCAAGAGGCTGGTCAAAAATGGAATGTCTCATTTCCAGTCCTCTCAACCCTTATATACCCTATTATAATTACATTATTATAGCATACTGAATATCACCATACTAAGTACTAAGTGTATGTGTGTGTGTGTGTGTGTGTATGTATGTATGTATGTGTGTGTATATATATATATATATATAACAAGGTGTTAACTCAGTGGAATTGATGAGATGATGGTTCTTTAGTGTGTGTGTGTGATATACACACACACACTAAAGAACCATCATCTCATCAATTCCACTGAGTTAACACCTTGTTTCATGTATCCTTCTGAATTCTGGTCCTCTACAAAATACATGTATAACTATGTTAATTTATAAATTATAAAACATATAAAAGTAGAAATTATAGTATGAGATAAAGATTTACAATATTTTAAAATAATTTGTTTTTGAATGGTAAAATACCTTTTCTCACAAAATTATTTTAATATTTTTAAAGTATCTATATCTATATCTATATCTATATATTTTAAATGGATATCTGGGTAAGGAGATTGAGTATGGAGTTTAATCCAAACTAGGAGGTAAGGTATTTGTAGCAGTAGATGTGAAGACATCAGGACCTCCACTCTGGCTGAGGTGACAGGGAAGGAAGAGTAGTTGAAGTTTGAGCAGGATAGGAGGTACTGCTGGCCTGTCCCCTGTTGTGCTATGTTTTTGCTTACAACCTATGTTGAAAATTTCCTGCCAAACCTGGCATACACCCCCTTTTCCCAAATTACTTCACCAGGTCAGACTCCTTGGTAAAGAGGATGATAGGATCATATTTTATAATTATATTTATTTATTGCTAATATTAAACAAAAGAGAATTTTCATACATAAATCAAAGCATGCTCCCTAAAAGACTGCAAATAAAACTATGAATTCTATTTATGTCATTTGCTTTAAATATGTAATTCTTATATTTCAAAGCAGTTCTGCTTGTCATGTTATTAGTTGAATAGTTGGACTTTTCTTGTGTTAATTTAAAGTATTACAATGGTCCTTTCAGACATCATCATCATTACATTTTTAATAACTTTACCTTCCATTAACTTCCTTTTCTTCCTCTCAACTAAAACACAAAGGGGCAGGGAATGAAGAGTTTAACACAATCAAAATTAATCCACACAGTGGCCATGTTCTCTTTTTCCATCTTGTATTTATCCTGACTGTCTGAAAAAGGATCACATCTCTAGAGTATTTCCAGGTTTTTGGGAGACTTAGTTATTTGATTGCCTTCATTAGTTTCAAAGTTGTTTCTCTTTATATTTTTTGTTGTATTAT
The DNA here is from genome assembly GCF_016432865.1 of Antechinus flavipes. NCBI lineage: Eukaryota > Metazoa > Chordata > Mammalia > Dasyuromorphia > Dasyuridae > Antechinus > Antechinus flavipes. The sequence continues at coordinate 89,419,310 of NC_067399.1, forward strand.
TTTAAATTATTCTGGTTCTGTTTATTTCACTTTTATCAGTTCATACTACATAGGATTCTATGAAATCATTTTTCATCATTTCCTATGGTGGATTAGAGTCCCATTACATTCACACATCATTATTACTTCAACCATTTCTCAGCTGTCTAAGAGGCTTTTTAATTCCCACTTCAGAAACAGGAAATTTGTTTCTCCTGTGACTTTTATCTTTCTAGCATTTACCTCCACTCTTAATGACCTGCTCTCTGTTTTCAGTATTACCCTTAGAATTTGATATACTTCTCCATAAAACTTTATATGTCTATGTTCAGTCTCTTTTGCCTATTTGCCCATTATCCATATACTTTTCATCTACCCCATTTATGAAAAAGAAAAAGCCTTACCCTTCCTCCTTTCTATTGAATTTTTTTTCCCCTCCTTTGGTCTTAAAACTCTTCATACCCTAAGACTAGAAAAAATTCACCTTCTTTCTTCACTCTAATATTCTCTGAAGACTTTAAGGTTCTTCTAAAGGGTTACTTACAAGTTTCTTCCTTCCTGTTTGCCCCATTAAAATGCTAGCATTGTATATCATACATCTCCTTTCAGTTGTTCCCAGTGAATTTACAAATTTTTTCTAGATTTCTCTGAACTCCTATGCTTGTATTCTAAACTTATTACTTAGTTCTGATCTATCAAAAATTCTTCACAATCTTCTGTTAAATGACCCTTTTCCCCCTATATAGGATTATACCAAGTTTTGTAGGGTAGTCCATCCAGTAACAAAGTCTTGTGTGATCCCAAATAACTTCTTGGTACTTGAACTGCTTCTTTCTGGATTCTTGCAATATTTTCTTTTTGAGATGGGGTTCCTGAATTTTGAGTATGACATGCCTGGGAGTTTTTATTTGGGGATTTATTGGAGGAGGTGACCCATAGATTCTTTCTATATTTATTCTAACTTCTGGTTCTGATAAATCTGGAAGTTCTAATTTTTGAATTCTTGATATATAATATCTAAGCTTCTTACCAAAACAATGTTTTCAGAGAACCCAATAATTTTTGTATTCTCTCTTGAAGTTTTCCAAATCAATTGTTTTTGTCATCAGCTATCATATATTTTCTTCAGGTTTTCCTATCTTTTTATTTTGTTCTAATATTTCTTGCTGTATCATGGAGCCATTGATTTCTGCTTGATATAGTCTTGTTTTCAAGGAGTTCACTTTCTGACTAACATCTACCATTTGCTCTTCTAAGTCATTTATTCTACTTCCAATTGTTTTCTCTCAGTTTTTTATTTCATTTTTTATCTCTTTGATGGGATCACATTTAAGACCTGCTCCTCAGAGTGGCTTTTGTGGTAAGCAAGAGTATGGAGAACATCCTTTGATTGATTGGTTCCACAAAATGTATTTTTGTAGATTTTTCTCATGGACCTCACTTTGTAAATTACTGAGTTAGAGGATTGAGCTCAGTACTACAAGATAAAATTCAGTAGTCTAAATGCATATGCATATTTCTAAAAAATTTTATAATTGGTTTAAAAAATTGACATATTAGGGAAGGCAAGGTCAGGCAACAGTTTACATGAAAAAGGTCTGGGGATTTTAGAGGATTGCACACTCATTTTAAGTCTGTAATATGATGTGTCTTTCACAAAAGCTAATGCAAACTTGAGCTATTTCTACCGAAGCAGAACTTCCAGGAATATGGAGGGAACGCTGCCTTTGTCAAAACAAAATATGGAGTTATTGTGTTCAGTTCTAGGGACTTCCAGAGAGACTCGTAGATGCTTTCAGTGTGGAAAAGTAGGGCATCTGAAAGCTCAATGTTGGTATAGAGATAGAATGGGAAAACAAGATGGGAGAACAAGACCCCAAACCCCATGTCCAAAATGCAACAGAGGCTTCCATTGGGCCTCAGAATGCAGACAGATTCAGGGAAACGGGATGAGGGGCCCAGCCCCAGGGCCCAAGGCAAAAAACACTTGGGGCATGATGGCAGAGAAAACAAACAGAAAGGTTGTGGCAATGGCCGTCCCAAAAGTCTCTCCTCCCCTTCCTTTTCCACTCCCCTGCCTCCACCCACCAAAATCGTCATTTCCTATACAACACATCAGGACTTGCACAAAGAGTGGGTGGGGGCCATTCTCTCTCCAAGCTTATCTATTAATAGAGTATGGTCCAATTACTATTTAGCCTCATGTGCTTGGGACCTCAGTGCATCAACTCAAGCCTCAGCCCATTACAAGTTCTGGGCACCATAGTTTAAGAAAGATATCATTAAGTTGGGGAGCATTCAGAGGAAGACAACCGGATAGTGAAGGACTTTGAGTCTGTATTATATAAAGATCATGCCAGGCAGTGTGCAAAGTGCTTTGGATGTATAGATACAGGGAAACAGTATCTTTTGGAAGAGCTTAAAAATCTAGATAAAGGAATTGATATGTACATGTATTTCACTCTCTCTGTGAGTCTCTTTCTCCCTTGCCTTCCTCCTACCTCTTTCCCCTTTTCTTCTCTCTCTCTCCACTCTTTTTCTTCCTTCATGTCTTTCTTCTCTTCTCTTCTCCTCATTTCTCTCCCTCATTCTCCATCTTTTTCTTTCTCTCTTTTCCTAAATAAAGGCTGTATATGAAAGGAGACACTTGGGCTGAGGTTTGAAAAAAACTAAGAAAGTTACTTAGATATTTAGCAAGGGGAGGAGTAGACTTGGAGGATTCAAGTATTTGAAGAGCTGTCACATGGAAGAACAATTAGATTTGTTCTTTTTTATCTCGAGGGAAGAACTGGTAGCAATGTGTGGAATTCTGCAAAGAGGAAAATTTAGGCTTAATATAAAAAATATCCTAACAATTAGAGCCTTCTAAAAGTGGAATTGGTGACTTTAGGAGCTAGTATCCTTAATGGAAGTCCTCAAGCAGAAGCTGGATGACTATTTGTTGGATAGAGTGTTGTGGATTGCCTTTCAAGTGTGGTTTGGTTATAGGTGTGCCTTTCAGATGGTTGGTGAAATCCTGCCTCACTTTAAAGTTCTATGATTCTTTTTCAAAAGAATTTGGCCTATCTTCTCTATTAAAAACTTAGTTGTTGAAGAATGTGTGTTGTTTATACAATATAGAGTTGAATAGACAACCACTAGAGCTCTTCTATTATTGTTGTTTGTCTTTCATTCTTTGGGAGGAACCATGACTTTGGAGAGGTGATGCCATGACTTCTGGTGAATTAGAGTTAAAAAAGATAGGATTAGGCAAAATCATAGTATTAGTACTATACATACATAGATCCTGAGAGTTAGCTGTGTGATATTTGAAAATAGGAAATGGATGAGATAAGAAAATAATGAGGAGAGAAGAAAATAAAAGAGAGACAGACAAAGTCAAAGAAAGATGTTAGGGAACTTAAAAAGTAGGTTTGCAAGTATCCCAGGACATATCCTATCTTTGCTGTGTACATGAACATAATGAACAATTCCAAAGTAAGTAGCAAGAATTTAAAAATCTAGAATGAGAAGATTGATTTATGAGTGACCTTTAAAGTTCTTTACTAGCAAAACTTAACTGACTTTTTGGTACTTTACCATTAATCTTTAAGAACCTCTTTTATCATCTCAAGGCTACATGTAGAGAAAGCTGCTTTTAGCTCATCTATCATTAGAGATGTTTTTACAAAAAAATTTTTTTGAAGTTATTTCTTCTGCTCTTTCCAGACTACTTCTTAGTCTTTTAAGGAGGCTACTTATAGCTAAATCCTGGGATTATTTTTTCCTCCTAAAACCTACATTTCATTTTAATGTAGTGGAAATTTGCATGTTAAGGCTGCTTTAAAGTACCTCTATTGTATTGGGTACTGTGGAAGTGCTTGTGTTATTCATTCATAAATGTATACATGTCTTAGGTACATAAAAAGCGGAGAGGCCTGAACTGTCCTCCATTCTTTGTGTAGGACTTCTGTTGCTATGACGACTACTGAATTAAAAGGCTGGCACTCTTGACTTTCTGCTTGTCCTGGGAGTGTCGATTGGGCAAGAAGTCAAGAGTGACATTGTCTTTGACTATGATTCATCTTTTTAATACAAAAAGCCCACTACAGCAAAATTACAACTAGCTTCTCTAGAGGAAAAAATAACCCCCCAAAGGCCACATTCTTTAGTTGTAGGGTGTGCATAAATCATGGCATATGACTTGTGGATTTTCAGGTAACACAGATAGTGATAGAGTGGGATTGTGTATAAAGTCAATTTGATGACATGCAGATTATACAACTGTAACCTATCATAGGTACAATTCTTAAATCAGAAAGTGAGAATTTTGTCCCTAGATATATAAAAATCTAGTAGTAATTATTGTAGTAGTTGTACAATGATCATTTGTGAATGACTTAGCTATTCTGAGCAATACAGTAATTCAAAACAATTCTGAAAGATTTATGCTGAAGAATGCTGTCTACTACCAGAGAAAGAACTGATAAGCATCTGAATGCAGATTGAAGTGTACTTTTTAAACTTTCTTTTTCTTGCATTTTTTGCAGGGGGATGGTCTGGTTTTCTTTTGTAGTAGTATAAGCATCATTGGTAGCATTTAGTAGTTGTGGTAGTAGTCATTTAGTAATTGTTCTAGTAGTAGAAGAATGAATGTTAGTAAATGTTTTTGTTCTCCCCCTTATCTTCTCCTTCTTAAGATTTTTAGATAGGAATGTGGTGCCATTAAAATATCTGCTACTTCTATGTAGAAAATGGAAAGAATTATCTATTTAGATAGATTTTCATGTAGTTGTAATTTTGTGCATATGAAATTATATTCTATATCTAGATAAGCATTGTTTGGTTGGCTTTGCTTAAAAACCTTAGACTTTTGTGGTAGTAGGTTTAAAAGTTTCTGTATTATTTTTTCTACCCTAAACCTTCATTGTTGACTAGAGGTGATCCATGACAAGGTTTAGTGGATTCTATCAAACTAGATGGGCTTTCATTGTGATTCAAGTGATGAACAGCTGAGTTAAGTTTGTTCTAATTATGCCATTGACAGCAAGGTAATGCATTCTTTTAAGTCACAGCAACTCTTGAAAGCAGAAGAACTTCAATTTCTCTTCATAGAGGGAGTAGACATATGAGTCATAAGCTTTGGAATATATTGTTCTTCCATGTTCCTATATGACAACCACTTATCATGGGATTGTGAATATGGAAGGACCTAAAAATGTCCTTGGAAACTCTTTAATAAAGGCCCTTCAGCTACAGATGCCAACACATGAAATCACTTCCCGACATCTGTAATGTAACAGAGCTGGGATTTGAATTCAGATCTTTTCATTTCAAATTTAGTTCAATTCCTTCTAGATCATCTTGCCTTCAGCTCCCTCTAAGTAACTATTAGAGATTGCCCAAGACTGATTAAAAAAATCTTTCTTTAAAGAATTTTTTAAAATGCATTTATAAAGAGTTCAAGATCAAATTTAGTGAGATAAAGTTAGACTAGAACTTTTCAGTTTTTTTCTTCTATAATCATTCTGTAGCCTTCTTTGGCATATATTTCCTCTCCTTTTCCCCTGTTTTTATTTATAACCCCTACCTTTATAGCTACAGTATCTTTAGGTACCATACATTTTCTTTTTTCTTTTTCTCAGTTCATTTCTTTGGCTTCATTGATGAGGAGAACTTCTCTGTCAGTGGAGGCTGGGCAGCTGAGAAGTTGATTTGTCCAAGTTCACATAGCCAATATGTGGGACTTGAATTCAGGACTTTCTTACTTTAGGGCCATCTCTCATTACCTATTTCCTTTTACTCCTGCCTTTTAATTCACAGTATTTTGAAGCTGCAGGTTTTTTTTTCCCTCCCCTTCATCTTCAATCTACCTTCAGACTTTCTTCAAATAATTTTCAGTTCCTGCCATTTAACTATTAGTTTTTATACTTTAGATCCCAGCTTTTTTTTCTCTTGAATTTTTTTTAAGTCTTAAAGCCTTTTATTTTCAAAATATATATGTAGATAATTTTTGACATTCACTCTTGCAAAATCTTGAGTTCATAATTTTTTTCCCTTTTTTCCCATGCCCACTTCCTTAGATGGCAAGTTATGTTAAACTTGTTATGTTTATATGTTAAACACATATGTTTAACATATATTAAAACATGTGCAGTTCTTCTATATATATTTCCACAGTTATAATGCTGCAAAAGAAAAATCAAATCAAAAAGGAAAAAAAGAGAAAGAAAACAAAATGCAAGCAAACAACAACAAAAAGACTGAAAATACTATGTTGTGATCCACAATCTCCTCTGGGTATAGAGGACTCTCTTCATCATAAGACCTTTGGAACTGGGCTGAATCACCTCATTGTTGAAAAGAGCCCCATCCATTAGAATTGATGATCTTAAAATCTTGCTGTTGCCATAACTTATTCAGCCATTCTTTAACTGATGGGCATTCCACTCAGTGTCCAGTTTCTTGCCCCTACAAAAAGGGCTGCCCCAAATATTTTTGCACATGCGGATCCCTTTCCCTCCTTTAAGATCTCTTTGGGATGGATACAAGCCCAATAGAAACATTGTTGGGTATGCACAGTTTGATAGCCCTTTAGGTATAGTTCCAAATTACTCTCTAGAATGGTTGGATCCGTTCACAACTCCACCAACAATGTATTAATGTCCCAGTTTTCCTACATCCCCTCCAATATTTGTTATTTTCTTTTCCTGTCATCTTAGCCAATCTGAAAGGTGTGTAGTGATACCTCAGAGTTGTCTTAACTTGCATTTCTCTGATCAATAGTGATTTAGAGCACCTTTTCATATGACTAGAAATTGTTTCAATTTCTTCATCTGAAAATTGGAGAATGGCTTGAATTTTTATAAATTTGAGTCAATTCTCTATATATTTTAGAAATGAGGCCTTTATCAGAACCTTTGAATGTAAAACAATTTTTTCCCAGTTTATTGCTTTCCTTCTAATCTTATCTGCATTGGTTTTGTTTATATAAAAACTTTTTAACTTAATATAATCAAAATTATCTATTTTGTATTCCATAATGTACTCCAGTTCTTTGGCCACAAATTCCTTCCTTCTCTACAGATCTAAGAGGTAGACTATCTTTTATTCTTACAATTTGCTTATAACATCACTCTTTAAGTCTAAATCATGAACCCATTTTTGTCAAATAGTGACTTCTTTTCCCAGAACTTGGGGTCTTTGGGTTTATCAAACACTAGATTTACTATAGTCATTGTCTATTGTCAGAACCCAACTTCTTCAACTGTGGTCTGCAGTCCCATATGGAGTCTTATAACTAAATGTAAGGGGGGAGGGTCACAAAATTATGGTTTATTGTCAGTAAACGTTTGATTTATGTATCTAATTTACATACCTATATACTGGGGGTCATATAAACATTTCTTGGGTGAAAAGGGCTCATGAGTGGAGAAAGTTTAAGAAGCCTTGTTTTAGTCACCTTGGAGGGATTTACTAAAACCTTAGTTGGTGTATGTGTGTGTGTATGTGTGTATGGTTGTTTAGAAAATACATATTTTTTGGTTGACATAGGAAAAAGAAATCAGATTAATGTCAATTAAAGACTTTTGAAACACTAATATGTAGCTAATATCATTCATATATCACTTTAATCACATTAAAGTTCACAAAAAATACTTTACAAATATTATTTTGTCTTCATAACAACCATGGGAAATAAGTATTCTTATTACCTTCATTTTATAGTGGAGAACACTAAGTTAGAAAGTGGTTAAGTGACTTGCCCAGGGTCACATAGCTAGTAAGTGCTGAGGTGTCCAGATCTTCTGGAGTTCAGGTCCAATGCTCATTGAGTCACCTAGAGGGAAAGTCTAATGTAATAATAATAATAATAACTAATATTAATATGGTACTTATTACAGTGCCCAGTACTGTAATAAGAACTTTACAAGTATTATCTCACTTGAGAAGAAATTGAAAATTTGAAGTTCTTGAATAACTGGTAAAAATTTACTTTCATTTGATAGTAAGTGCCATTGCTGTAAATGCAGTAATACTGAAGTATGAAGAGATAATGTCAAAAAAGTCTTTTCCTTATGTTCATTGCTACCTTAACTCTAAAGATCAGGAAGACAAGTTAATTGAAGGCAGAGAGGCTTATAGAATTGATACTTTGGTGAAGAAGATGACAGTTACAGTCCTTGACTTTGTGACTAATGATATTCTTGAAAAAAACTTCCTTACTAAGGAATAAGACTGGTGCTGTGTACTGTACTGTATTTACTGTAGAAAATGACACCAGCCTCTGTTGTTTTTCTGTCTATCCTGGCATTACTCCATGTCATCCATTCATAAATTCCTTTCCTCTATCCATCCCTACCTTTCATCTATGGACCTCTCCATCCATGTAGATATAGCTGTTTATATCCCATGTTTACTTAGCAATTAAGCTCCTACATGTGCAAGACACTGTGCTAGACATTGGAGATACAAATAAAAGTGTGCGACAATCTCAGTTTTCAAAGATCTTGCATTTTTGGAAGAGATAAGGATGTATATAATGTTATGCGATATAAGTATTAGGTCAGTAGCATTAATTAATGAATTGTTGGTGGAATTGTGATCAGATCCAATCATTCTGGAGAGCAATTTAGAACTATGCCTGTATATATTCTTTGACCCAGCAAACTCTACTAGGTATCTGTACCAAAGACAACAATGAAAAACAAAAAAGGACCTATGTGTACAAAAATATTTATAGCCATTTTTGTGGTGCGAAAGAATTGGAAACTGAGGGGATACCCATCAATTGGGGAATGGCTGAACCAGTTGTGGTATATGATAGTGATGGAATACTATTGTGCAATAAAAAATGAGGGAGTAGGATGCTTTCAGAAAACCTGGGCTTAAGTGAACTCTTGTAAAGTGAAGTACACAGAACCAGGAGAACACTTTATATGGTAACAGCAGTATTGATCAATTGTGAATGACTTGGCTACTCTGAGCTATATAGTAATCCAAGACAATTTTGAAGGACTTAAGATGAAATGTACTATCTACCACCAGAGAAAGAACTGAATACAGAGTTTGAATACAGCTTGAAGTATACTTTTAAGATTTTATTTTTCTCGCATTTTGGGGGAGGGATCTGGATTTTCTTTTGAAACATAACTAATATGGAAATATGTTTTACAGGAATATGTATCTCTATCAAATGGCTAGCCTTCCTAAGGGAAAAGTAAAAGTTGGAATTAAAAAAAAAAGTTACAATTTTTTTTTTACATGTGAGAAAAACAAGAAAATAAATAAATCGAATGCATATCACATGCATAAAAATACAAGATAATTTGAGAGGGAAGGCACTAGCAGTTGGGGTGGAGCATAGAGTGGGGATCAGGAATGCCTTCATGCAGAAAATAGGACTTGAGCTGCACCATAAAGGAAGAGAGAGTGAATCAAAGTAAGGAGAGAGTGCATTTCAGGCCTATAGGACAGACATCACAGAAGCCCAGAGATGACAGATGTAGAATCCTGTGTGAGAAACTTAGAGAAATCCAGTTTGTCTGGATTGCAGATGTAGAAAAAAGATATCTAATGAGACTGGAAAGATAGGCTGGTGCCAGATTGTGTAAGGATTTAAAAGCTTAACAGTGGAGTTTATATTTGATCCAGGAAGTGAAAGGAAGCCACTGGAGCTGATTGAGTTGGGGGGGGGGGGCAGGAGGGGGAGTGTCATATGATCAGATCTGGACTTAAAGAAAACCTCTTTGGCAGCAATGTGAAGGATGACCTGGTGTGGTAAAGTCTTGGGTCAGAGGGTCCACCACTTTAGTTGGCGAGAGTGCTAGAGCAACTGAAATAATGCGGTAATTATTTGAATGGAGAGGAGGGATCAGCTGTGGGAGAGAGAGCCAGATTTGATCACGGAACATTCCAGAAAGATATTGTCTTCAAGAGAAATAGGAAAGTTGGCAGTGGTTTAAAGGAAAGAGAGATTTCCAGGACAGACAGCTTGAAATAAATAATAGACAGTTGGAGTGTCAGGATAAGAATGGGAGAGAGAGGCTGAGGCTGAGAATCCAGAGTCATTTGCCCATAGATGAGAGTCATTGGGATTACAAAAAGAGGAGGTAGAGGAGAGGCCCCAGAGCAGAGGGAAGACCCAGAGTTGGGGCGGAGGATGGTGAGAGTCCTGTTAATGAGGGAGGCAAGCCTGGAGAGAGCAGTGTTTGAGGAGAGGGAATCCGGAAGGAAAGATCTGTAGGCTGTGGCGTTGCCCCCGAGGCTGAGAGAGGGCTGAGGAGCTGCAGGGAAGAGAGCTTCGCTGGTTTTGCTGAAAAGAGTTTCATTTGCAACGTGAAGTTCAGGAAAGGAAGTTAGAGTGTTTAGTGTAGAGTTTCAGGGAGCTGATCAAGAAAAGGAGAGAAAAGAGAGCTCCTTGAGGAGATGGTAGGGAGGACAATGCAGAGATGGGTAAGTTTGGAGGCTGTGGTGAAGGCCACTTCTTAGGGGGCCTCCGCGTTTCCTTAGCCATGAGCTGTGGGGGTTAGAGTGGAGACCTCGGAGATCCCTTTCAGCTAGAACATGTGCTGATTGTACCTATTTTTTGAGTCATCCACTAGCTCTGGCTCTTAGTTTCCTGACTTCCTTTGCAACTCAACTTAAAACTTACTTTCTGGAGCATATTTTTCTGAGTTCTCCTAGCTGCTACTGCCTTGTTTTCTAAGATGGTCTTTCTTCTACTCTTTGCTTGTCTGCCATGTGCCTTGCTATTACTGTTTTTCCCATTGATATGTGAATTCCTCAGTGATAGAATGGTTTTTACTTTCCTTTATGTCTCTAGTACTTAACTTCCTGGAATATAGTAAATGCTTAATAAATGCTGTTTGATTTGTTAGACTTCAATAAGTCATGCTCTTATCTTAAACATTTCACAAAAGGTTCACATTTACTGTACTTATTATTGGTAATCCTGTATTATGCACTTAGCCCTTGAAAATATTATGCACAAACAAGTGGCAGTATAACATGTCCATTAAGGATGAAGAATCATTACTTCTGTGCTGGTTAGCACACGGGGTTAATATGTGCTGTGAGAAATGTCATGTGCAGACAAAACCAAATTAAAAAGCCAATCCCATTTCTTTTTTAGTAGCTTATGCTTTAGATTTTGCCTGCAGTGTTTCTTGTTCCTTCTCAGCACCATGATGGGAATCCTTGAGGGTTCCACAAGGTCTGGACCTATGACACCTTACTTCACAGTGATGCTACCTGTCCCTAAGCTAGACTAAAGGAAACATGCCAAGCCAGAGCCCACACGCTGCCTGTTCTCTGGTTTGGCCATTCACCCTGGTTTGTGCAGCTGTCGTGCCGCCTTCACCAGCTCTGCCGTTGTCTTGTTTTTGGTGTCAGAAAGTGTGCAAAGGATGCTGCCATGTTCACTGTTTCAGCATTTGTTTAAGACCAGATGCTCACAGGCTGATTTCAGAGAGGCCATAGACAGACTTACAGGAACTGATGCTAAGTGAAGTGAGCAGAACCAGGAGATCATTATACATGGCAACAACAAGACTATATGATGATCAATTCTTTAAAAAAAATTTTTTTTTAATAATTATAACTTTTTGTTGACAGAGCCCATGCCTAGGTAATTTTTTACAACATTATCCCTTGCACTCACTTCTGTTCCGACTTTTCCCCTCCCTCCCTCCATCCTCTCCCCCAGATGGTAAGCAATCCTATACATGTTAAATATGTCGCAGTATATCCTAGATACAATATATATGTGCAGAACCAAACAGTTCTCTTGTTGCACAGGGAAAATTGGATTTAGAAGGTAAAAATAACCCGGGAAGAAAAATAAAAATGCAAACAGTTTACATTCATTTCCTAGTATTCTTTCTTTGGGTGTAGCTGCTTCTGGCCATCATTGATCAATTGGAACTGAGTTAGATCTTCTCTTTGTTGAAGAAATCCACTTCCATCAATATACATCCTCATATAGTATTGTTCTTGAAGTATATAATGATCTCCTAGTTCTGCTCATTTCACTCAGCATCAGTTCATGTAAGTCTCTCCAAGCCTCTCTGTATTCATCCTGCTGGTCATTTCTTACAGAACAATAATATTCCATAACATTCATATACCACAATTTACCCAACCATTCTCCAATTGATGGGCATCCATTCATTTTCCAGTTTCTAGCCATTACAAACAGGGCTGCTACAAACATTTTGGCACATACAGGTCCTTTTCTCTTCTTTAGTAATGATGATCAATTCTTTTGGACATGACTCCCTTCAACAACGAGATGATTCAAACCAGTTTTAATTGTTCATTGATGAAGAGAACCATTTACACCCAGAGAGAGAACTGTGGGGACTGTGTGTGGACCACAACATAGCATTTTCACCTTATTTTTGTTGTTTGCTTGCTTAATTTTTTTTCTTTCTCATGCCTTTCCCCCCTTTTAATCTGATGTTCTTGTGCAGCATGATGAACATGGAAATTTATTTATAAGTATTGAACATGTTTAACCTGTATCTAATTGCTTGCTGTCTTAGGGAAGAGGGAGGGAGAAAAATTTGGAACACAAGGTTTTACAAAGGTGAATGTTGAAAACCAGCTTTGTATTTGGAAACATAAAATACTCTCACAAAATAAAATCAACTGGAAAAAAAGATTAAATGCTTACTCTTGTTAATTTTTTCTTCTCCTTTGAGTGAGTGTAAAATATTTCTGGAAGTGAAATTGGAGGGTTGGCAGCATGGTATAAAGGAGTAGGTACTCCAGGAATCAGGAAAACCTGGGTTTGAACTCTGCATCAGACAGTTGCTTAACTGTGTGATCTTGGGCAAGTCAGTTAACCTCTTTATCTCTCAGTTTTCTCATCTGTAAAATGAATGGATTGAACTGATTAACTCTGAGGTCTCTTCCAGCTTTAAATCTGAGATCCTGTGGAAGATTTTTTAGCTGCAGATATATAACAGCTATATGAAGAATGACCAGTAATAATTCTAACTTTTTTTGCATGAGGAATGTTGCTGTTTCACAAATATTAAAGAAAATCTTTGATTATTTTCCAGGAATAATCAAGGATCTATAAATGTTGAAGATATTTTTACCAGTTTTGACAACACAGGGAATATCTGTAAGTTACAAGTTTGTTCTTCCTGTATCTACTTTTTATGATTTTTTTAAAATAGTGAATGTACAGTGTGCTTTTTCTTACTAATGTGAAAATTGTATATTGCTGCGGAAGTTTGGTAAAGTTTTATTAACAAAATCAACCTGCTTTCTCTTTACTTCCTTCTTCCCTTTATTGGTATAAATTTAAAAATTATAGGGAAAGAAATGATTTTATTTAGGAAGTTACCCAGATATCAGCTGCACTGATATCTGAGATATCTGCAAATATCTGAGTTCCTGATTGACAGAGGATATATTAAGAGAATAAATTTTTTTTGACCAACTAATTAGGAAGGCATCTTTCTTTAGTAGAGATGTAATCTTATAGAATTTTCTCTTTTTGAAGTCACATATCAGTATAAAATGATAGTTAAGAAACAAAAAATATGTTATTGACTAAATTTAATTCGGTTCATTTTCATTTAAATAAATATTTATTAAACACTTTATTAAACCCCTGCTACATGCAAGACACCGTCTTAGCTCTGCACATACAAGGTGAAAGCATGAACAGTTCTTGCCTTTGAGTAGCTTACACTTTAATGGGATAGGGTGACAGTGGGGAAAGGAGCAGATGACACAAACAAAACCACCATATTACAGGGCAAGCAGTACTAAGTTCAAAAATGATGTGCTGTAATCAGTTGTTTTAATAAGGCATTTTTATTGCAATTTCAGGTTTATAAAGTGCTTTTTGAGCACAATACCCAAGATGTTGTAGATATTTAGTACATTTTTGGTGATTAATTTAATTATTTTACTTACATCCCTGTGTGATAATTATCACAAGAATTACTCAAAAGTTATAGATGAGGAAACTAATTCATAAAATTGATGAGATTTGACCAAGATTACACACTAGCAAATAAAAAGGATCTGAACCCAGGCTCTTGACTCCAAATTCTTTGCTCTTTCTACTATATTACAGCTGTCCCATGAGGAATTTGAAGAGAGAGAGAGAGAAACAGAGAGACAGAGACAGAATTCTTTTCCAAAATTTGAATAATATGTGTATTCTTTAATAGTACATTTACTTTATGGAGGGGTCTTGTTCTTGTAAAGAAAAGTACTTGGGACTTTTTCTCTGTAAAGTTCTTTGAAGATGATGAAAAATATTTAACTTGAAATGTTAAATTTTCTCAAGGTGAATGAAGACTATTTGATAAGATTATATAGAATGTTCAATTTATGATGTAATCTGAGAACATAATCTTGCTTTTCGGGAGGGTCATGGTTGTTTTCTAGTTAAATATTTGTCCCTCTGGAGGTGAGGCAGGAGAGGCAAGATTTCTTCTTGTTCTTTAAGGAATAGGCCTTATCAAATTAACTCACCTTTCTATAGGTCAGAAATGACCTATATTGCAGTAGAGAGCATAGATAGTAGAATAGTTGAAATGACTATGAAATGCTATTGTCAATAGTTCAATATAAGAGAGGACCACTAGCTGGCAGCATTATATAAAATATAAGTAAGGAATGTGGGGCATTATTTGTGACAATGACCACAAAATGATAATTTCCTAGAGGTAACATCTTCTGGAATTGTAAATAAATTCTTGTAAAGAAATTACCTAGGCAATAAGGAGGTGAGATTTTCTTTATCTCTTATAGTCTTTTTCCATCTCTGCAACATCCATAGGGGAGTCAGCTTTCCTTAGTTCTCTGGGGCTAGTTACAATAGACCAAACTCCTCTTTACTTATTTTGTCCAACACAAAGATTTTTTTCAAATCAGAGCTTTTTTTTGGATAATGTAAAAGGAAAGGGGGATCTAAGAGGAGTGAGAATATGTAAAAATAAGCAAGCTTACAGGGGGCAGAATGCTTAAGATACCCATCTTATTGTCAAACATTTGCTGGTACATCTTCTTGGCTAAGATCTTTCTTTCTTCCCTTTTTTTAGGTTCTTTTATCCTTTTTTTTCTTTTTCTTTTTGGTATCCAAGTCTAAAGGTACTACTCTAGAAGTTGCTGAAATCTACCATCCTTTTAGTTAAAGCTTAGATTCTTTCTGTCTTACTCTAATTAGCCCCAAAGTCTTCATATTTTCCTCATATTCCTTAATAGCTTTTTGAGAATTTTTTCCCCTCTGGGGTATAGATAGATAGATAGATAGATAAATAGATAGATAGATATTTTCAATAATTTCTAAGTCCCTACCTCTTTGAGTCTTCTTCCCTGGCCTCTCAGGATGCTTCTGGTTCTGTTTATTGGCATGCTAGCAGGCTGCCAATGAATGATCACATTTTTAATGAATGTGCCTGCTCGTTTCGCTTACCTGTATTCTGAAGTTAGTCATAATTGTTCAGGCTAGAAACAGAATTTTCCCATATACAAATACTTTATGTATAGTGATAATAACATGTAATTTCCACTAGTATTAAAGAAATAATTAAAGGAATAATAATGTCCTCCTCCCACAATACTTTAAAAAATAAGAAGTTTAGAGCAGCTCTTATCAGTTTATAAAGGCATTGAGATCAATTGGAAAGAATACTGTCTTTTGTATTCTTGGGTAACCATGGATCTTCTTGATTTGGTTTAAAACAATTATCATCATTATTATTATTTGCAAATTATGTTTTAACATAATTAGTTTAAGAATATTGGCCCCTGGAGTAGGGAAAAGTTTTAACCATGGATCTGTAGATTTACTTTTTTCAAAAATTTTTTGAAAATTATATTTTAATAATCGATTTTATGTATAATCCTATGGGATTTATTTTATTCATTTAAAAACATCCTTCTAAGAGTAGACTTTACCAGACTTGCTTAAAGGGACTCGTAATACAAAAAGGTGAGGCATTCCTACTCCAGATTCAGAGAACATGGGTTCAAATCCTGCCAATGATTTTTATTACTTTGTGATCTTGCACAAATCCATCACCTTGGGTCTTCTTCCTTGTTGATACAAAGATCTCAGAGATCCCTAGATCTAGTCTTCTCTTACTCTGTAAATATTTTATTATTACCATCACAAGGCTAATAGTAATCATTATACTCCTCACCCTCAAGACTTCCCTTAAAACAATCTTTTAGCAAATAATCTAACTTAAGAATTTGGGAGTCTTATGCATTTTTTCATCCTATAAGACTAAGAGATCTTATGTTTTAATAATAGACTTGTAAACCTAATATGCCATGAGTAAATTATAATAATTAGATTTTATATATATCAACTATAGCATAATATTCTTTAAATTACATAACAAAACATCTTTTTAAAGTTGTACAGGGGTGTACCTGTTGGAGGAGGGCAGATTACCCATGCTGATGAAATAACAGCTCTTTCAATTACAACATAAAGAGAGAGCTTAAAATTTAGTTTTCTTTGAAACCTAACAGAAAAAGAGGATTGTGTGTAAAATGACAATCATCATTGTTAGTGGAAGGAAGGCCCTAAGTGAAGGTTAATCAGGAAAACTTGTAGAAGGTGAGCTCTTAACTGAGACTTCAACCCTGGCTCATTCATTCCATTTCTGCCCTGGGCCGGTTTGCCCCTCCGTTGGCACTCTGGGTGCCCCTCAGTTTTTGGGGGCTCACCATATTAATGCCAGACTCTGTGCTGTCACCTAGTCACCCTAGCCTCCGCTTTCTAAGCTCAGTCTTTCTAAGCAGCAGGGATTACAAAATGCCCACCCTTAGCCAGCCCCTTATCTCTATTTTACTGATGAGGAAATTGAGGCTCAGAAATTAAATAACTTTTCCATAGTCAGCAATGATTAAGCACAGACTCTTTTAAGAACTTACCATTTTGTGTAATTTTAATAAAATACTTTCTGTTTTTACTTTTAAGAAGAAAATAGACTTTGGTGTTGGGTGCGGAGACATCAAATTATATTGATTATGGTTGATTGGAGAATCTCCCCAAGTAATTTCCTTCATAATTTGAACAAATCCATACCAGTACACAAATGAACTACGTTTGAAAAAATAATTTTGCATTTTTGGTTGATTTCCCTTTTATGCCTGGAGATTTTTGTGGTAGCCAGAGGAAGGCTGTTTCTATATCTTGGCTAAACAGCAGAGGGCGATAGAGTTACAGTTCTGTTTCACTGACCAGCTGTGAAATAAGCCATAACCTGAAACTTTGACAATATGAAATGTGCGTGGTCGAGGATGACCAAGTCAGCTGAATGCTGCCTTTTAACTACATGGTGATGTGTTCTTGCATGAGACATCTGCCAACTGCGTCTAGAAAGTATGTCTACCAGCTGAAGTTCTCATTAAGAACAACCTTTTCACTGTTATTTTTGGGGTGGGGTTGGGTCTGGTGATTGGACAATAGGATCACAGAACTGGAGCTAGAAGGGACCTCGGAGGCCTCTCGGCCGGCTTTCTCACCTTTGGCAGCAGAGTTAAACTGAGGATCAAAGATGTCCAGCCACATGGATGGATCCCTCGAACCTAGGGCCCATGTTCATAAGCTTGTAAGGATTTTTTGGGAGGGGGGGTAGAGAAAGGATTTAATTTTGTCTTCAAGTGATTAAAAAAGCTCTTGTTAAAGCCCTATTGTTAAACATAGATTTCTTGTCAGGAAAAAATATGCATATTTAATGAATTATTTGGTTCAGCCCCAATATAGAAATACTTTTGGTTCTGTTAGTTTCATGAAATCTAAAAAATGCTAAAATTCTAAAATTCTGCGTTAGACTATCTGTTTCCAAATATAATTCAGATGGGACATTGGAAGTCAGGCCACTGCTCCAAGAATGACAAGAATAAGATCTTAAATTATCCCTTTTTTTTTTTTTTTTTAGGAATTACTTTTTATATGAGTGCTTAACTCAACTTCTTCAGCCATAAAATGAGAGAGATAGACTAAATGACCTTTGAGAGACCTTTTAGCTCTAGAGATATAATCTGGCAATCATATTTTAGTTCCTAATAAATAAAAAGTGAAATTATGAAAAAAATATTTTGTAACTTAGAAAATAAATATAAAGATAGAGGAGGTAAAACCCCCAGCAGTGATTAAATATGGAATCTTTTGAGAACATACCATTTCAAGTAATTTTAATAAAATACTTTGTATTTTTACTTTTAGAAGAAGTACTTTTACTTTCATTGTTTGGTGCATAGACATATATGTGCATATGCAAATATAGGTTTATAGGTGTGGTTTTTTGTTTCATTTTTGGAAAACAAATGAAACTTCTTGACATTTCTCCATTTTCTATTTGTGTTTTAAAAAGAATCAAGTCAAAGACATTAGAATTTTGATCAATGCAGTGACTAAACATGACTTCAGCTGTTCAGCAGAAAGGGAGGAGCCTTCACAGGTGTGGAATGAGGCCTCCATGGCTAATATGTGGATTTGTTTTTCATAACTGCATTTTGTTACAAAGGAGAATTCTGTTGAGGAGGGTGATTTGCGTTGGGGAGGTAAGGAGAATTGTTGGAAAGTAATAGCATTACTTTTTTTTTTTTTTAATAACTTTTTATTGACAGAACCCATGCCAGGGTAATTTTTTACAGCATTATCCCTTGCACTCACTTCTATTCCAATTTTTCCCCTTCCTCCCTCCACCCCCTCCCCCAGATGGCAAGCAGTCCTTTACATGTTAAATAGGTTACAGTATATCCTAGATACAATATATGTGTGCAGAACCGAACAGTTTTCTTGTTGCACAGGGAGAACTGGATTCAGAAGATAAAAATAACCCGGGAAGAAAAACAAAAATGCAAGCAGTTTATATTCATTTCCCAGTGTTCTTTCTTTGGGTGTAGCTGCTTCTGTCCATCCTTGATCAATTGAAACTGAATTAGCTCTCTTTATTGAAGAAATCCACTTCCATCAGAATACATCCTCCAACAGTATCATTGTTGAGGTATATAATGATCTCCTGGTTTTGCTCATTTCACTTAGCATCAGTTCATGTAAGTCTCACCAGTCCTCTCTGTATTCATCCTGCTGGTCATTCCTTACAGAGCAGTAATATTCCATAACATTCATTTACTACAATTTACTCAACCATTCTCCAATTGATGGGCATCCTTTCATTTTCCAGCTTTTAGCCACTATAAACAGGGCTGCCACAGACATTCTTGCATATACAGGTCCCTTTCTCTTCTTTAGTATCTCTTTGGGATATAATCCCAGGAGTAACACTGCTGGATCAAAGGGTATGCACAGTTTGATAACTTTTTGAGCATAGTTCCAAATTGCTCTCCAGAATGGCTGGATGTGTTCACAACTCCACTAACAATGTATCAGTGTCCCTGTTTTCCCACATGCCCTCCAATATTCCGCATTATCTTTCCCTGTCATTCTAGCCAATCTGACAGGTGTGTAGTGGTATCTCAGAGTTGTCTTAATTTGCATTTCTCTGATTAATAATGATTTGGAGCATATTTTCATATGTCTATAAATAGTTTCAATTTCTTCGTCTGAGAATTGTCTGTTTATATCCTTTGACCATTGATCAATTGGAGAATGGCTTGATTTCTTATAAATTAGAATCAATTCTCTATATATTTTGGAAATGAGGCCTTTATCAGAACCTTTGACTATAAAAATGTTTTCCCAGTTTATTGTTTCCCTTCTAATCTTGTCTGCATTTGTTTTTGTTTGTACAAAAACTTTTCAATTTTATATATTCAAAATTTTCTATTTTGTGGTCAATAGTGATCTCTAATTCTTCTTTGGTCACAAATTCCTCCCTCTTCCACAGGTCTGAGAGGTAAACTATCCTATGCTCTTCCAATTTATTTATAATCTCATTTTTTATGCCTAGGTCATGAACCCATTTTGACCTTATCTTGGTGTACGGTCTTAAGTGTGGGTCACTGCCTAGTTTCTGCCATACTAATTTCCAATTTTCCCAGTAATTTTTGTCAAATAATGCATTCTTATCCCCAAAACTGGAATCTTTGGGTTTGTCAAACACTATATTATTAAAGTTATTGGCTGTTTTGTCCTTTGAACCTATCCTATTCCATTGATCAACTAGTCTATTTCTTAGCCAATACCAGATGGTTTTAGTAACTGCTGCTTTATAATATAATTTTAGATCTGGTACAGCTAGGCCACCTTCATTTGATTTTTTTTTCATTATTCCTTTGAAATTTTTGACCTTTTGTTTTTCCATATGAACTTTGTTGTTATTTTTTCTAGGTCATCAAAGTAGTTTTTTGGGAGTCTGATTGGTATAGCACTAAATATATAGATTAGTTTAGGTAGTATTGTCATCTTTATTATATTTGCTCGCCCAATCCAAGAGCATTTAATATTTTTCCAGTTGGTTAGATCAGACTTAATTTGTGTGGAAAGTGTTTTGTAGTTTTGCTCATAAAGTTTCTGATTTTCCCTTGGCTGATAGATTCCTAAATATTTTATACAATCAATAGTTATTTTAAATGGAATTTCTCTTTGTAACTCTAACTGTTGGGTTTTGTTAGTGATATATAAGAATGCTGATGACTTATGTGGGTTTATTTTGTATCCTGCAACTTTGCTAAAGGTGTGGATTGTTTCTAATAACTTTTTAGTAGAGTCTCTGGGGTTCTCTAAGTATACCATCATAGCATCAGCAAAGAGTGATAATTTAGTTTCCTCATTGCCTATTCTTATTCCTTTAATCTCTTTCTCAACTCTTATTGCCAAAGCTAGCATTTCTAATACATTATTAAATAGTAACGGTGATAGTGGGCAACCTTGTTTCACTCCTGATCTTATTGGGAATGGTTGAATAGCATTACTTTAAAAAAAAACATCAATAAGACATTTTAAAAAATAACAATGTTTTTATCATATTAAAATATTGCCACTATAAAATGAATTATTCAAATTCATTTATTTTTCCAAGATATAACCCATTGATTATTCATTGTATAATCAATTTTAGAAATTTCATTTAGAATGATTATTTTCCCTTTGATTTTTTTGCACATGGCTCTGAGCTGTATGTGTTTAAATGAACAATTATAGAACATAAAACTTATTTTGAAAACCTTTTTTCTTTTACCTTCAGTTTAGTGGAAGTGACATGAGTATTTTATCCTTTGGCTTTGGGCCAAGAGAAATAGTTTGGGAATCTGCTGTTTTCTTTGTAAGTCTCTGTGGGTAGCTCAGAGATATCTGAATTGTTATATGGAGAGATTGTGGTTGCTACTGATTCATTACTGTTGGAAGGAAATGCCATCAGTCTACTTAGGGAAGAGTATAGGATGACTCCTCTTATTTGCAAGAGAGGTACTTGCTACCCCTGTGCATCACTCCTATAGATTGGTAGCAAGGGAGATGCCGACACTGTGTCAGCAATGTTCAAATCTTAACTGGCATCCTTTTCTCTGTAGGTTTATTTTTATTGTTCCCTTCTCTTCACCTCGCTTCTCAAAGAAGAACCCACTGTGTATATTCTTAGCAGAAAACATTAAATTGCTTCTGTAACTTTGCTCTGCTTATTCTGAATGCCCTTTGAAATATTCTCATTAGTGCTTAACTGATCTGAATTGGGATGTTATGTTCAATGTAATTACCTGGTGTTTATAAATTTAGAAAGATATTTCATCACCATTTGAGAAAATTATTACTTTGGTTGTACTTTTCCATTGCTAGCATGATTTATGTGGTAGCATTCCTTGTATTTCTGTTTAATGAAAGATATTGCTGATTTCAGGATGACTCAAATTTGCAGCATAATGTACCTGAGTCTTTCAGTGACAGAGAGTTTAAGTTGTCTCCAGGAATATTTTGGAAAAATTTAACAATGAATCAGAATTCAGAGCTGATGTTGCAGCTCAAATTTTGTGGATCTGTTGATTATCCACTCTTTTTCTGGTTCTTCTCTTTAACTTGGGTAGATCACTCCCTTTTTATCTGTGTATTATAGATAACTGTGGTTTATTTTCCAAGTGGCCTATGGGAGTAACTGATAGTTAAACTTTTTTTCCCAGTGCTTGGCATGGAATGAAGGTGGAATGAGGAAATAGCAATAGTTATTTTCTGCTCATAGAATTCTGTCTTTTTCAGACTAGATAAGGAAGTTTTTACTTAAGAAACAAATTATGTAAGTTTTGGACTCTGAAGTTGGAATATTCAAAGTAGCATCTTCTAGTAGCTCTTTCTAATCTTTTTGTACTCAACTATTTTTGTAATTTTTCAACTTATATGTTTGGGACAGTTATGGGAACTTGAACTTTGAATTTCTTAACTTATCCATCAAAACTGTTTTATGAGTAACAAGAGGAAAATTTGAAAAAAATTTGTTTTTGTCTCATGTTCATATTAGTAATATAAGTGATTTGAGAAATTTAAGTGGACAGTTTCCTTGTCAGTGTTGAGAATAATGCTATTGTTGTTTGGCAGCCATGAAGTTACAAGATGAGGATATTTGTAGAAATATGTGTATTTCTGGATTTTATTTTTTAATTTTAAAATGCTTTATTATTTTATGATCCAACCATTTGAACTTTTAACACCCAAATCCTTAAAAACCCTTAAATTCTTTAGTCTATCACTGTGAAGTAGAGCATTTAAATGTTTTGCTGGTCAACAAATCTGAGAACCCTTTGTTTTCACATGCCACTTTTCTCTGACGAACTCCTAGTATGTTGTACACATCACCACATGAGTCAATCAACATCTCTTGAGTGATAAAGTAAGGAATCAAGTAATTCTAGTCCTGTATCAAATAGAACAGTGAGCACCTAAGTCAAGATCTGGAGACTGGGTGATTTTAAAAGGAATGTCAGGGAAAAAAATTGTCTTTTAAGATTGATTCTAATCAGCCTTCAATAGAGGTTCTTAATGTTTTTTTATGTCATGAACCCCTTTTAACACTCTGATGAATATTGTGGATACCTCAGGATCATATTTTTAAAATTCATGAAATAAAATACATAGGATTACAAAGGAAACCAATTATGTTGAAATCCAATTGTCAAGAGAAAAAAAAAGTAAATATATATGGATCTATAAAAGCTAATAATAATTATAACATTTATATTGTACTAACTGTATACCAGGTGCTATGCTAAGCACTTTACAAATATTACCTCATTTAATCCTCACAACAACCCTGGAAGTAAGTATTTTTAGCCCTATTTTACAGATGAGGAAACTTAGGCAGACAGAGATGATGTAGCTTGCCCCTGGTAACATAGCTCGTGGCTGAGGCTGGACTTGAACTCAGTCCCCCTGAAATCTGCCTAGGGATTGCTTGGGAGTCTAGAGAGCCCCCCACCTCTGACCATAGGAATCTTCTCTCTAAAGGCTGGGGGGGGGGCTCTACCCCTCTACCTCTGTAGCTCTACCTCTGGCTCTGACTCCCGACCTTGAGTGAGCGTCATATTCTCCGAGCGGCCCTTGTTTCTAACATTGAGTCACCAAAGGTTTTTGAGAATATGTTCTTCCTCAAGTATTTTACCCCTGGTTTCTTTGTTCTCCTCCACTTAGGCTTTAGGGGCATTTTCGTTTTCAGGAGGCAGACCCCAAATCAGGAGTCAGAGTCACATCTCATGATAGGAGTGCAGCTTACTCACTTGGTGACACTCTTCCTTTGAAAGGAGCAATGACTTTATAAGACAGCTAGAATTCATTTTAAAATAAAGCTTGATTTGAAAGAAGGCATCATGAGGTTTGGGGGGGAGATGACTGTGTGGGGGTGGGTGTTAGATATCATCAGTTGTTCTTGATATTTGACAGTGCTGCTGTTGCTGACAGTATTAGTCATGTGCCAGAGAATACTGATATAAAATCTGTAATCTTTTCCACCTCCACTAAAGCTCTACTCTTATGCCTCATTATGGTGTGGAGGCGAACCTCCTCGTGGATATTAAGTAGGGAGCAGCCACAGTGTATCTCAAGTGATATTCCTGATCTTTTCCCATCGTGCCATTGGCTAAAAAATAGAGAAAATACAGGGTTGCACGCTGTTCATTTTGGTAGAGAAATGCTGGCTTAAAAATGCTCTGGGGTGCTAGGCGTGCATTTCTACCTACAACAGCTCAATATAAAAACTCTTGTGGCTTGGTTGGCTGAGTCAGGGACAGTACAACTTGCAGTTTTACCCTGTGGGCCATGGTGGAGTACACCATGACAGACACTGAAGAAGAGACATAAAGGCTGCCATGGAAGGGAGGCAGGAACGGAGGACCTGATTCAAGATTATAAGAAATTCTGTGGATGGAGAGGCAGCATGGTACAGTGGAGAGAGGGACCTTGCCCCCAAAAAGAGCCGGGGTCAGGTCTTGGCGAGGATCCATGGTGCTCTGAGACCCCTGGAGGAGTTGCCTGGCCAACTTCTTGGGGTTCATACGGCTTTCCAAGATCACAAACTGCAGAGCAAGTGCCAGTTTATAGAGTTAGTGGAGATGACTCTGATCAATTGCTCTCCACCTCTAGTTTCCCATCTTTTAACTGCCTATTGACCATTTTGAGGTGGATGGCTTGTAGACATCCTAAACTCCACATGGTTAAAGCTGAATTCATGATCATTTCCCTGAAACTCTTCCCTCGCCATAACTTCCTGACTCTGTTAAAGGCACTCCCACTTTCCCAGGCTCCAAGACGCATAACCTAGATGCTATCCTCAGCTCCTCACTCCCACATCCAGTCCGTTGCTGGTTCTTGCCCTTTCTCTCCTGCACTATCTCCCACATATGCCCCCTTCCTTCTTGGACACTGCCACCATTTTGGTGGAGCTGCTCACCACCCAGTGCCCAGACTATGGCAGTGACTATCAGTGAGTCTCCATGCTTTAAGTATCTTCTTAATTCCAGCCCGTCCAGGTGCCAAACCAACCTACTTACAGTCTGGCCATATCATCCTCCTATTCACGAAACTCCATTGGCCCTCTCTTTCCTCCAGAACCAAACTTTCTGTTAGGTTTTAAAATTCCTCACAACCTGCTTTTTTTCCCTGCCTCCTGATTTCTCCAGTTTCCTTCATGGCTTCTCTGAAGTCCTACTGCCTGCAATGAGTCTTCTCGGCCCTCCCTAATCAGGGCCTTCCCACTAAGATTTCTCCCAATTTTATTCTGTATGTATCTTGTTTATACAGTTAGTGCTGCAATGGGTAGAGTTATGGACTGGGATCAGCAAGATCTGATTTCTAACCTGGACAAGGTAGGCAATCTCTATTTGCCTCAGTATCCTTCTCTGTAAAATGGGAATAATAATAGCATCTGATTCCCATGGTTGCTGCAATGATAAAATCAATTAACATTTCTAAAATGCTTTGCAAACTTTAAAGTGCTGTATAAAAGCTAGTTGTCATCATCATCATTATTATTTAATTGCTTTACTATTGTTTCCTTAACCTTCCCCTTCATCTTCCCTCTCCCTCCTTACCTGTATGTTCTTTGAGATCAGGAGTTGTTTTGTTTTAAATATCCTCAATGCTTAATAAACTGCCTGGTAACAGAGTAGCCACTTAATAAATGCCAGTTGACTGACTAATTTTTTAGGGATTCCTAATACCAGTGTAATTGTAAGTCTTCCATCCATTTTGTCCCCTCCAAAGGAAATTCCAACCATCCAACTATATTAGACCAAGAAACATTTCCTAGTTGATAAATACTCAAAAGTTAAAAACAAATAGAAAAAACCATGAAAATGATATATACAAAACTTCAATAAATGGAAGAAAACCTAAAACTTAATATTGTGTCATTATAGTGAATAAGTTTGAGAACAGATGTGAAAATGCCTTTTCTTCCCTTCTTTGAAGAGAAGTTGGGTACTGTGGGTGTATAATATTGATTATATTGTCAGATTTAGTTGATATGGTTAGTTTTCCTGAACTGATTTTTTTTTCTCCTAATCTCTGTTATTCTTTGTTAAAAGATACAACTTTTTATGTGGAGGATAGCGGGGGGAGAATATAATTGGAAA
Source organism: Antechinus flavipes (assembly GCF_016432865.1). Taxonomy (NCBI): domain Eukaryota; kingdom Metazoa; phylum Chordata; class Mammalia; order Dasyuromorphia; family Dasyuridae; genus Antechinus; species Antechinus flavipes. Next base: position 89,445,272 of record NC_067399.1, read on the forward strand.
TGAAGGTGTTTTAAAGACAAAAGATGAAACTAATTCCTAAATGGTTAAGAAAAGAGAAATGAATGAATAAAAAATAAGATGATGACCTGGAAAAAAATGAGGGATAACCAAGGGATTGCTTGCTTACTCCCTTGGTGTCTTTGCAGTCAAAAGAAAGCAAGGAAGGCTCCAGAATGTTGAACATGTTTCATGGGCAAGATAGAGGATGAATAAGTTTGGTTGTTTTATGAATTTCTGTTGCTGGAAGGAATACCTACATAGATGAGAACACATTCATTCAAGTATTTGAATGTCAATCCTTTATTAGTAAAAGATAATCATATCTTTTGTTTTAATACAGATAATTCCTCTATTTAAACACATGATAGAATTTTTCTGTTTGAAATGCTTCCAATTTTAGCCCAAGATGTCTTCTTCAGTGCTAGTAATATTAAACAACCTTTTGAATAGTTGAAGATTATTTATCTAAAATGGGGAGAAAATTGAATTTAAAGTTGATATAGTATATCTTAAGCAGCAAGAATTGAAAGTGGAAGAAAGAACTAGAAGTAGTAATAAATAATGACCTTAAGCATAAAGAAATGAATTTTGTCCAGTGGTGTGTAGTCAGAGTAGGATATAACTAAAGGTTATCAATTAATTAATAACAAATATTTATTGATCATTTGTAATACAAAGGCACTGAGGATGCAAGGAAAGGCAAATATAGGAAAACAGGCCCTTGCCTAAAGATACTAACACACCTATTCAACCTACAGGTATAGAACTTATAGGAGAAAGAGTAATTAAGAAAAGAAAGTTGGAGAAAATGGTTGGGCATGCCATGGCTACAAAGTGTTCAGAGGAAATCCATGTTAAAGATAACAAAATTTAAAAGTCATTCAGTAACTGATTTTCAGGATACCTCAAAGAAGAGAATATTCCAAAAGAAAAATTATAAATGATGTTGAGGAAAGAAAATGCTTTATTCTGTTTTGTTTAAGCAAAAATCTGCAAATTAAAAAAAATTATCATTAATCTAATGTCCAAAGTAGTATAGAGCCCACATGCCTTCTGATATGTCACTTTGTAAAGATAATTTTAGATAACATTTATAGAAGTTTTGAACAAGGAATATATTATAATGTGTTAAAATGCAGTTTAGAGATTAACATTCCCAAATAATTGCATAACAAAATCATCATCCAGTTCTTTCCTAGACCATTTCTGTCAAGCAATCAATAGAACGCCAACCAGAGATCAATATTTAGAAATTCTCAATAGGAGACCCTATAATAATGAGTAGGAGAAAAGGTACTATAAAAAAATAATATAGAAAGAGCATCCTTTGGTGAGGTGCTAGACTAAGTGCTTTAGGGTTTAAAGAAAAGGAGACTGCCCTTGGACGTGCCAATAAGCTTAACCAAGAGGAACTCTTTCTTCCAAGTTTTGATTACTATACTTAAACCATTTCCCCCAGAAAAGACCCTTCTGTGCATCTACCTGCTTTCCTAAAAAGAAATGTCTGGAAAGGGCTTTAGTTTGGATATATTTTTTCTTAATATTTTCAGTTTTGTTAGAAAATAGATTTTTAATATGATTTCACAATAGTGTTAATTAAAACAGGCTAATGAGATGACATCAGCATCTAGTGATTCATATTTCTACTTTCCAATTTCTTTTAATTAACTATGAAGATCCTCCTTTCTCCTGTTAAGGATATCATTGATGGCATGGGAAAAGATGTGAAGGGAAGAGGTAGGTTTTCAGAGTTTTGTATACTTTGGACACATCTTTATGTGCTTTGACTATATCTTTTCAGTTACACATTTGAATGAGAGAGATGTGGGAACTACTTGCTCTGTGTGTTGTGTGTTCATTACAAAAAAGAAATAATTTTTTAAAAATTTAAAAACCGTAAAATCTCTTTTCCAACAAAATGTCTACCATGTATAGGTTAAAATTAAGTAAAATTCCTTCATAGATTTAACCACAGAGATAATTTGATTTTATAGTACTTGATTAACAACATCAAATGTGGCATAAAACATAGAGTGATAGTCCAATCTAAGTTATTCATTAGTGTTATGGACAGTATCCATAATGCCAGTTAGAAGAGAAATTCTTTATAAATAGTGAAAATCTCAAAATGGTACTATATCTGATTGTACAGTGCTGGTTACATTGAGTTCCATGACACCATAGGGCCTTCTTTTTAATAAGAATTATGGCCACTCAAAAGAGATCAGTCTGGCCAACTGCAGAGCAAAATAAAAATGAATTTAATATATGTTGCCCAGATTGTAGTCATATGGACAGTTTATTAATATTTAGTCAATTAGTACATATTTCTTTGGCAGATACTTCAGATTAATAATGATTGGGCCCTAGAATTAAATAAGAAGGGTAAAGTCATTTGAATTCCAATTGGAAAATTATGTGGTATTTTTAATGAGTCTAAGCTGTTCTCTGCTACAACTCCCTCCCTCTTTTTTCTTTTTTAATCCCCTTCTTTGCCTTTCTCTCTCTACTTAAAAGAAAGAAAAATAATGAAAAGGCATAGTTAAAAAATACACACACCAATTATAATTTCCCAACTTTTATGTCTTCTTCTGTAGTAACAGGAGTCTATCATCCTTCTGGAATTTTGGGTGCTCATTGCACTAATCAGAGTTCTGAGTCTTTCAGAGTTGTTTTTCTTGATAATGTTGTCATTGTATAAATTGTTCTCTGGGTTCTGTTTACTTCATTTTATACCAGTTCATATAAATCTTTCCAAGTTTCTCTGAAACTATCCTTTTTAAACTCTTTTCATGACACAATAATATTCCATTACATTCATATGTCATATTTTGTTTAGCCATTCAATAATTGATGGGCATCTGTTAATTTCTGATTCTTTGCCAGCTAGTTGGTTTAATGGATAGAGCACCAGCCCTGAAGTCAAGAGGACCTGAGTTCAAATTTGACCTCAGACACTTAACACTTCCTAGTTGTGTGACCCTGGGCAAGTCACTTAACCCAATTACTTGAGAGAAAGAGAGAGAGAGAGAGAGAGAGAGAGAGAGAGAGAGAACGAGAACACAAACTTAGTAATGATATTACTAATTCAAAGAGTATGCAGTTGAGTGACTTTTGGGGAATCATTCCAAATTGCTTTCCAAAATTATCACTGGATCAATTCAGAGCTTCACCAATAATCCATTAATGTTTTCTTGTAAAAACTCCAACAATTATGATTTTCTATTTTTGTAATCTTTTTTCAAACTGATGAGTGTGAATTAGAACATCAGAATTGTTCTAATGGGCATCTCTTTAATTATTGTGACTTGGAGAAGTTTTCATAAAACTGACACCTAGAATTTTACATTTTAATCTGTTCTAGCATTTGTTTTATGAGTAAATTTATCCCATTCATATTTGCAAAAAATATTTGTTAGTGGTGTAATTTCTTTCGTCCTGTCCTTATATACTTTTTTTTCTCTACTTAACCCCACACCTCCCTATTTATGTTTTTCTATCCCTTACCCAAATCTCAGTCACAGGTTTTTGTTCTTTCTTAGAATGTAATCCTGTTTTCATCCTCCAGAATTAGAGTTTGTCTTCCTTGTGACTAATATTTCTTTTATCCTATTCTCCTGGGTAAGCCTCAGTTCATCTTTCCCTGTTCTACTTGTGTTTGATAATTTTTATTTTATTTTATAATAACTTTTTATTGACAGAACCCATGCCAGGGTAATTTTTTACAACATTATTCCTTGCACTCACTTCTGTTCCAATTTATCCCCTCCCTCCCTCCCTCCATCCCCTCCCCTAGATGGCAAGCAGTCCTAATATGTTAAATATGTCTCAGTATATCCTAGATACAATGCATGTATGCATAACTGAACAGTTCTCTTGTTGCACAGGGAGAATTGGATTCAGAAGGTAAAAATAACCTGGGAAGAAAATCAAAAATGCAAATAGTTTACATTCATTTCCCAGTGTTCTTTCTTTGGGTGTAGCTGCTTCTGTCCATCATTGATCAATTGAAACGGAGTTAGGTCTCTTTGTCAAAGAAATTCACTTCCATCAGAATACATCCTCATACAATACTGTTGTTGAGGTATATAATGATCTCCTGGTTCTGCTCATTTCACTTAGCATCAGTTCATGTAAGTCTCTCCAAGCCTCTCTGTATTCATCCTGCTGGTCATTCCTTACAGAACAATAATATTCCATAACATTCATATACCACAATTTACCCAGCCATTCTCCAATTGATGGGCATCCACTCATTTTCCAGCTTCTAGCCACTACAAACAAGGCTGCCACAAACATTGGTACATACAGGTCCCTTTCCCTTCTTTAGTATTTCTTTGGAATATAAGACCAGAAGTAACACTGCTGGATCAAAGGGTATGCACAGTTTGATAACTTTTTATGCATAATTCCAGATTGCTCTCCAGAATGGTTGGATTCGTTCACAACTCCACCAACAATGCATCAGTGTCCCCGTTTTCCCGTATCTCCTCCAACATTCAGTTTGATAATTTTTTACATTGTGTTGTACGTATGTGTACTTTCAGTGATGCTTTGGTTCAGATTAAAGTGAGATGTGATTCTTACTTCCCCAATCCTTTACTCTATCTTTGAATTGTATTGTTCTTGAACATCCCTTTCCCTAATGAATTCCTCCCCTCCTCCCTTTTTTTCTTTATTTAAAGTAATAAAAACAAAATAAAAAACACTCCTAAATCTTATTTAATTCTTTTTTGTGATTATCTAAATCTTTAGGATTCTGAGAGAACACTTGTTTATTCTCCATCATTGGTCAATAAACATTAAGTACCTATTATGTGTCAGTTACCATATGAAACAGTTCATCAATTATTAGACTATAAACACTTTTAGTACATGATCTCTTTGTTGTTGTTGTTGTTGTTGTTGTTGTTTCAAAGATTTTATCCAACTCTTGTACTTTAATCAGGAATACTTTGAATTCTTCTATTTTATTAAAACTTATCTCTATCTCTCCTCCCCTTTCTTCCATTTCAAGATTTTACTTAGTTTTTCTGGGTAATTTATTTTTGACTATATACCATTATCTTTTGCTTTTTGGAATATTGTATTTCTAAGTCTCCTATTCTTCGTAGTTATAGTTTCTAAGTCTTGTATAGTATTGATTCTAGTTTCTTGGCAAATTGAACTCTTTCTTTTGGATTGCTCACAGTATTTTTGCTTTTATGTGGAAGCTCTGGCTAATGCCTGAAATTTCCAAGAATTTTCATTTTAGGATTTCTTTCACGATGTATAACTAGTGAATTCTTTCTATTTTCACTTTGTTCCCTGGTCTATTAGGTCTTATCAATGTTTATTTATGACTTATTTTCAAAATTTGGTCTCAGATTTTTTTTTCTTTTTCTTTTTTTGTCTTGGGTGATCTGGACTTTTTTTTTGGGGGGGGGCTTGGTTGTCAGTGATAGAAAGCATTTTATGTTTTCTCTTTTTTTTTTTGCCTTTTGATTTTATTTTAATATTTCACATTGCTTCAAATAGTTATTGTTTGATCCATTATAATTAATTTTTTATCAGTGAAGGTATATTCTAATTTTCAACAAATTCATTACTTTTGTAAATTTTTGAACCTTTTTTTATAGTAACTATTTTTTTTTCTAATTCTTTCCTTTAGAGATTTTATTTCTTTTATAATGGTATAGCGACTGGCCAAAAACTGTTTGTTTTAGTACTTTTAATATGCCTTTCCTGGCTCCAGTCCATATGAAGGTTTGGTGAGCCTGCTTTTCTGCATATATAATGGAGGGACTCCTCTTTCTCTACTCATAGCATGCAAGGGTATCCCCTTACTATTTCCTCTCAGCTTGCTGAATGGGATAAAAAGCTTTTTTATTGGCTGCTGACCCATAACTGAGTGTTAAACATATAAAAAAGGAGGAGGGAATGATCCCTATCTGTGTACCCTGTCAAGTTTTGAGTGAGGAGGAAGACACATTATAAGCATTCCGCCAGGGGAATGGGAAGGACATAGCCATTGATGGAGCCTCCTTTTCACCTGGCCACTGGGTGTCTGTGAATACAAGACACTTCTCTTTCTCCTGTCTCTTGTCTTTATTCTTTCCTCATCTTAGGTGAAAGACTATCTGCAGATGAAACAGACCAGGGTATGATCTTGTGAACTTTGAAGAACCATCAGAGGCCCACCACTTTGAATTAGTAGCAGTGTTTGCTGATAGCCAGGTCTGGCGAGGAGTCAGTCTGAGGAGCACCTGCTTAAGTGAGCCAGCCCACCAAGGAGTCAGCCCAGCTGAGCAAGGAAGGCCAAGATTCATCCGTCATCCATACTACACTCAGAAGTGAACTTTGTGGGAACTACTTAAAGGGAGAAAAGGACTCCCAAAGCCAAGAATATTCCCTCCCCAAACTTTGTGGCTGCCAATTCAAGATCCTGAGTGGTTATGGAGAGGAGAAAATATGCTCCTGATTGGGACTGTTGTATTTTGTTTCTTGTTATAGCTTCTTAATAAATATTTTTTATAAAAGCTAACTGATACTAATTGATATGGGGTGAGGGGATTTCAGCCAGTTAAATGATATTGGGGAACACAATGGATGGTTCCTTTAATACTAGAGAAAAATCCCTAGCCCTTTAGGGCTACCTATAGAGCCCTGAGGAAAAATGGAGTAAATTTCTGGGGACTCAACCTGCAGTTTGAGTAGATTGGAATAGAGAGCCCAGAGCCTATGTTTCATATTTATAACATCTATTTTTATCTCATTTCACTACTTACAGGAATTCCAAAGACCTTATGAACAAACCATTTATATGAACATCTCATCTTCACGGTGGAGTTATTCTCTTCTCTAAGCTTGTGTCCTGGACATCCTTGAGTCTTTTTTAAAATTCATAGTTAAAGTTTTTCTTAATTGGAATTATTTCAGGCTCTGTTGGGATGGTGGTCCCTGTTTGTTCTTGGTGTAATATCTGAAGGTTATCACCGATCTTCTCGTCGATGTCTGCTCTGATGTCGGCAGGTGCCAGTGTCATGTTGTAGGCACAGAGTGTTGAGCTCTCCATGGCTGGCATCCCGGCAAGAACACCAGGAGAGTTATCAGACACTTTCCTAGCATCTGGGTAAACCATATCCACAATATTTATCCCTTAGTGTAGTAAACCTATGAGAAAAGGGAAATACGGATAGCCTGGCACAATCTTTTTTGGAGAAGCCATGCTGGCTCTTTTGGGTTCACACAAATGTTTCAAAGTATGCTGACTCATTAGAATAAAGAATTTTCCTTACCAGTGATAGAGAGTTCATTCAGAATTTAAAAATTATCCTGTGCCTAATTGCTGATTTTTATCTTGTTACACAACTGATTAAGACCATTGAAATTAACATAGAGTTGAGGTACCTAGAATCAGTTTAAATTCTAGAATTGATTCATTCCCCTCTTTTCCACTCCTATATGATTTCGTCAGCATAAGGAGCTTCTATTGAAACTCTGTGAGTCCTGGGAATACAAATACAAGTAGAAAGAAAGAGAACCACCGTTCCCCAAGAAGCTTATGTTCTAATTGGAGGAGACAACACATTAAAGGAAGCTGAAAGGCTGGGGGATGGGAGGGCACACTCCTTAATTAAATAAATGGAAATTCTGAGAAGAGTTGTGCAATTCAGGGGAGGTGATAAAGGATGAAGAACTAGGGCTTGATAGAAGAAATATGAAGATCTACAAATATTCTTCCATATAAATAAGAATGTTAGAGAGTTGTGTAGAGCACTGTACTAAGAGATTAAGTGACTTGCACAAGATCACATAGTTAGAAATGAAACTTGAATCCTCCTAAACTCTAGAACCATGTCTCCTCTCATTGCCTCATCCTCAGTGACAAGGTTCTCCTCATCCTGGAATAATTTACTGCCCTTTTGACTTATTTACCTTAGTATATCCCTCCATAAAGACCCTTTTTCCATTGGTGAGTTCTTCCTGGGGCCTCCATTTTTTTTTTTTTTTAAAGAGGGACCTAGAGTAACTAGACTTTTATTCTTTCCTGGTCCTGTTCCTGACTTTCAGAACTTGAAAAAATCATGCCCATAGATGGGTATCTTCATTCTTTTTCCTCTTTCTTTTTTTGTGGTGTTTTCCCTCTTTGAGAGCAGAGAATGCTTCCAACACTTAGCATAGTGCCTGGAATATAGTAACAGCTTAATATAACTATTTGTTTTCTTTCTTCTTTCCTTCCCTAGTTGTCCTGATTCTGATGCTTGCCCTCTATCTACTGTGTTGTGCTGTTTCTCAATTAATTAAGAAATCTAGGTAAATACTTACATCAAGACTTTTAGAAATGAATTAATTTTATTTTTTTAAAAAAGTTTTTTATATATTCTGTAATTAAAAATTTACATTATCTTCATAGATAAGAAAGATCACAGTGCTTTTTAATCTTTTCTTTTCCCCCTAGCACTATTACCTTTCAATATCCTCGGCTCTTCATTCTGTTCTGGTATTCCTTTTGCTGTTTTCTTGATACCTTTTTCTTCTCATATAGAATATATCTTGCAGATCTATGATTTAGTTCATTTTTCTTTGCATATTCAGGGGAATCACAAATCTTGCCAAACCTTATTGTTTTGCCACCATCAAATTGACAATTTTGAATTCAAGGACAGAAATGACATCTGGAATTGTCTTATTCATCTTGATCAGTTTTTCTTTTTTCACTGAGGCAATTGGGATTTAATGATTTGCCCAAGGTCACACAGCTAGGAAGTGTCTGAGATCAGATTTGAACTGAAGTCCTTCTGACTTCAGGCTGGTGCTCTATTCACTGCACCACCAAGCTTCCCTCCCCTTCCCCCCCCCACCCCAGTTTTTCTTGAATTTCAGTGTTAGGGACTGTGCCCTTTACAGAATAGATACAGAAGTATCTATAACCATTTATTTAATTTTGAAAAAAAAATTCTGTTTGTCATGAACTTCCTAGTTCCTTTAGTACCAGTGTTGTTCATGGTGACAGAGGAACAGAGGAGGAAAAAGTACCCTTTAATTTTATTTTTGGGTCTTAATGTTCAAATCACTTTCCTTGCCTTGATTTGTAACATTGCATTTACATTTTCCATTCTTGGAAATACATTTCTGTTATCTTAGTCATGCAATCAGATAATCTTCAAATTGGAACAAACTTCATGTTCAAGACCAGAATTCTCTATAACATTTATTCTCTGCTTGAAATTTTCCAGTGTTGAGATGGTCCCTTCTAAGTGGCATCATTTCTATTATCAGACAGTTCTAATTCTTATATATTTCTTTTTTGCATAACACTGAAATTTATTTTGTCCCAGCTTTTACTTAATGGTCTCAATTACACTCACTGCAGTGACACAGAATAGATTTTAAAGCCCAAATATCCTTTCTGTTTTCTTTAGCATTTTTAATAAGTTTTATCACATTCTGGGCTTGATCCTTTTTGGTACATTATTGCAGGTCTTTCTCACCCATTTCTATCCGTCTTTAGTTATGTGTCCTATCTTTCATATCTTGTATACTTAAGTCCTTTAAAAACATTAGCTTGTTTCAGAACTCCCTGAACAACTATAGCAATTTCTATTCTGCTGCTTTTCTATATTCTTCCTCTTGGGACTGTTTGTAATTTTCTTATCACAATTTTGTTTTTGAGATCCTTTCATTCCTCTCAAGTATCCTTCCTTCTCAACTGACTATATTCTTATATCTGTTTAATTTTTTTTTCATTAAAGGTTTTTATTTTTCAAAACATATGTATGGACAATTCTTCAACATTAGCCCTTGCAAAACCTTGTGTTCCAATTTTACCTTCCTTCCCCCATGCCCTCCTGTAGATGGCAAGTAATCCAATATAGGTAGAAATATGTTAAATCCAATATATGCATATATATTTATACAATTATTGTGCTGCACAAGAAAAATCAAGTCAAAACAGTAAAAAAAAAAAAAAACAGCAGCAGAATAAAATGCAAGCAAACAACAACAAAAAAAGTAAAAATGCTGTGTTGTGAACCACACTTGATGCACACAGTCCTCTCTCTGGGTGCAGATGGCTCTCTTCATCACTAACAGTTGGAACTGGTTTGAATCATCTCATTATTGAAGAGAGCTATGTCAATCAGAATTGATCATCATATAATCTTGTTGCTATGTATGATGATTTCCTGGTTCTGCTCATTTCTCTTAGCATCAGTTCATGTAAGTCTCCCCAGGCCTCTTTGAAATCATCCTGCTGGTCGTTTCTTATAGAACAATAGTATTCCATAGCATTCATATACTATAATTTATTCAGCCATTCCTCAACTGATGGGCATCCATTCAGTTTCTAGTTTTTTTCCACTACAAAAAGCATTGCCACATTTTTGCATATGTGGGTCTCTTTCCCTCCTTTAAGATCTCTTTGGAATATAAGCCCAGTAGAAACACTGCTGGATCAAAAGGCATGCAGTTTGATCACTTTTTGAGCATAGTTCCAGATTGTTCTCCAGAATGGTTGGATCCATTCATAATTCTATCAACAATGTATCAGTGTCCCAGTTTTCCCACATCCCCTCCAACATTTGTCATTATCTTTTCCTGTCATCTTAGCCAATCTGAGAGGTGTGTAGTGGTATCTCAGAGTTGTCTTAATTTGCATTTCTCTGATTAGTAGTGATTTGGAGCATCTTTTCATATGACTAGAAATAGTTTCAATTTCTTCATCTGAAAATTGTTCATATCCTTTGACCATTTATCAGTTGGAGAATGGCTTGAATTCTTATAAATTTGAGTCAATTCTCTATATGTTTTAGAAATGAGGCCTTTATCAGAACCTTTGAATGTAAAAATATTTTCCCAGTTTATTGCTTCCCTTCTAATCTTGTCTGCATTTGTTTTGTTTGTACAAAAACTTTTTAACTTAATATAATCAAAATTGTCTATTTTGTGATCAGTAACGCTCTCTAGTTCTTCTTTGGTCACAAATTCCTTCCTCCACAGGTCTGAGAGTTAAACTATCCTATGTTCTTCTAATATGTTTATAATATCCTTCTTTATGTCTAGACCATGAACCCATTTCGACCTTATCTTGGTGTATGGTGTTAGGTGTGTGCCAATGCCTAGTTTCTTTCATACTAGTTTCCAATTTTCCCAGCAGTTTTTGTCAAATAATGAATTCTTTTCCCAAAAGTTGGGGTCTTTGTGTTTGTCAAACAAGATTACTATAGCCATTGGCTATTTTGTCCTGTGAACCTAACCTATTGCACTGATCAGCTACTGTATTTCTTAGCCACTACCAAATGGTTTTGATGACTGCTGCTTTATAATATAGTTTTAGATCTGGTACAGTGTAAAACATCGTTTTATTACTTAACCCTGAGCAGTCACGTCATCTGTGAAAGCTCTAGCATTACCCAATATTTCACATTGCCAGTTTCTCCTAATTCCCAGGGCATCAGGGTATCTCTGGCCACTGACCTTTGCAGTGTTAACTAATTCTACCCCGTTGCCTCCTCTGAGGCCTTCAGAGATCTCTGGCTATGATTTCTTGAATCGTAGCTTAATAATCGATAGTATGCTCAAGAACAGCCATATGCAAACTTCAAGCCTTTATTATACATGCTCACATAATGCCCTGACTTGTTAGCTCCCTAGTGAAACATCTGGTCTGCAAGAGACCCACCTGTTCATTATCAAGCTTCTTACCTCTCTCGGCTATCCATCCACTCAGCTCGGCTACCTCAGGATAAAGAAAGCAACCTGCTTCTTGCAGTGGGTTTAAAAAGGGTCTATGAGATCACACATACAGCCAATCAGAGAGGGAGCCATCTCTCGTTAAGAAGCTATCTCAATATGGCTGGGATCCCTCCCATGGGGATCCCTTGTCACAGAAATGACTTCCAGGCCATTCAAATCTCCTGTTGCACTGTGCGGGCCCATTTAAAGAACCCCTACAGTACAGTTAGATCACCTTCATTTGCTTATTTCATTAATTCCCTTGAAATTCTTGACCTTTTATTCTTACAGATAAATTTTGTTATTTTTTCTAGAAGGAGTAAAATTCATATCTGTTTTCTTTGAACATTTTAAAATGTGTTTTCCATAAAGACTAGGATAAATGTCCTATTATGTTTAGCATTTCCAATCTTGATTATTCTAAGAGAGTACAGTCATTTTCTTTCAAGATTTCTATTGCTTCCACTTTGACTATCATTTCTTTCATTCCTTGGTAATGATTCATTTCATTATTCTCCTACATTCTGATAAATGAAATTGTCAGCAAGGAAAATTGACAATTTATTAGATATTATACCTTTAGCAGAATGGAATCTCCTAACAGCTGTTCAGATTGTTGTTGATTTCCTCAGTTTTTAGTATTGACAAAGGGACCCCAAAACTCTCTGAAAACTCCCTGAAGGAGAAATTTTCCTTGAATCCTCCTCTGTGAGACCCACCTCAAGGAACCAAGATAAAGTGGTTTATCTTGGGGGGACTAGTTGAAGTATTCAAGTCCAAGATTTTTTACCCCTATTGTTGGCTCAAAACCATTCCCAGTAAGTGGTCCCATCTAGGTCTGTGGGCAGTGACAGCATTGAGGAAATCTCATTCAATTGAAACTTTTGTCTCAGATTTCCTTAAACAACTTGGGACTCAATCCTTGCAGAGGAGCTAATATGCCATGCCAAGGAAACTCTCTCTCTTCCGGCATAGCAAACTCTGCCTGCTGGGATATTCTCTTTCAGCATTACCCTTTCTTCATCCTCACCTATTTCCCTAACAAGACTTTATATCTGCCTGCCGGGCCTTACTTTATATCTCTCTGTCAGAACTTTGCCACTAAGGAATTCTGCCTTTTTATTCATGCATAGCAAAGGCTGACCTCCCAATGCTTATAATAAACTTCTTTTTATCAGTTTAGCTTTTTGGGTTCGTAAATTCCTTTATGAAGGATCTCTGCACCGACAGTAGGGGGGGGGCGTCCCAAAACTCCCTACCCCTGTGCTGAATCCCAAGGGGTTTAGAGGAGCCAAATCTTCATTTGGTTCCTGGAACCCTGAACCTGCCACTAACTTCATTATTTAACTCCCTGATCACCAGAAACCCTAATCTCATTTTGGTTTCCTAAATCTAATCTCATTATTTGGTTCCCTGGCCAAAGGGAACCCCAAAATATAAATCTCATCAGTATCATATCTTGCCATATTATTGTCCATATCTTTTATCTTTAGTATATTTCCACAGCAATATTGCTTCTTTCTCTTCATCTAAATGTTTCTTTCCATTGTGATTCCACTATTGTACGTGGACTTCCATGCACATATCTACTTGTTTGCATTTTAAAACTATGGTTTTTTATTTATCTTTTGTTTTTAACTCATCCTCATTATATGTTCCCCTTGGCCACAGCCAGAAAGCTATCTCCTGAAACCAAGATTAAAAAAAAAAGGAGGAAAAAAGCTCAGTAAAATCAACTAGTACATCAATTATATCACAATATTCACACAACTAAAATCCTTACCTCAGCAAAGAGGGGAGGGAAGTGCATTATCTTTGTTCTTCCACAGGGACAAGTTTTATCATTATGATTACACAGTGTTCAGTTTCATTTTTATCTTAATATTTACATGGTTTTGTATTTTTTTTCCTGGTTCTAATTCACTCTATCATTTCCTAATCTATAAGTCTTCTTTGACTTTATTTCATCTTTTGTTTCTTATTTTGTAATAATGTTTCTTTAAATTTTTGTAACATATATTTGACCATTTGTCATCTATGAGCCTCTGATTCACTTCAAGGTTTTTGCTATCGCAGAAAGATATCTAAATCTCTTCTTGATAGCTAGTCTTGTTCTCTTGCTCCTTCCATTATATCAGTTTCTTTTGAACTCTGCTGTTGCACTTTTCCTGTCCTAAGATCCATCTGTTCATATCCTTTCCAGACGATCAGATTTTATTTTCTTTCTTAAACTAAGATTTCAATTTCACTTTTAAAATTACTGTTTCTCTCTGTGTTGACATATGAACATCTTAGGGCATATGAAGTGCTTTTGACCCCCTTATTTATCCTCTGAAAAAATACTTCCTCTAGTGTAGCCATTCATTTTATTCTGATTTTATTCCATATTACTTCATCAAGCAATTTTTACCTGTGTATTTTTTCAGTTCAATTTCTTAATCAGGCCTCCTACCAATATGTTCTTTTCAGTCCTGAGATGTGTTCTATCCCAAGTGAGGAATCCATCTTAAAGCATATTTGATAGAACAACCCAAATTAGCATCTTAGTTAGAGTTCTAGATTTGGAGTTGTTAAAATCTGGGTTCAAATCCCACCTATGACACTTTTTAGCTGAGAGGTCATGAGTCACTTAACCTCTCCTAGCCTCTTTTGTAAAATGGGAACAATACCTACCTCTTTAATAGGACTCAAATGAGTTATTTTAAGTAAAGCACTTTGTAGATTTTTGAAATGCAATATAAATGTCATCTGTACTGACTGGCTTGTTCACTATTTTCTTCTATATCCTGTCCTTCCAAAATCTGAACCTTCAGCTATAAAAAGAGATAAAAATAATCCCTGTATTTTCAAGTTCAGGATTTCAAAGTCACTGGATACACATTTCAGGTTTCTTTTCTTGTTCTCATTAATTCCTGTGTGAATCAGCAGAATTTGGTCAATAGGTTGGATGACTCTTGACATGTTATTGACTTTAGTGGATTTAATTAGTTTGAGGAGGCTAGATATAGGGAGGAGTGCATAGATCAAGTGAAAAGACCTAAGTTTAGAACTTTTCTTAACGTTTACCAGCTCTGTGACCAGGACACTCACCCTAAATTTGCTTCAATTTCCTCATGTTAGAGTGAAGATAATATTTATCTCTCTGTAAGGATTAAATGAAATCACATTTGTAGAGTAATTTGCAAGTCTCAGAGTGCTATATAAATGCTAGTTAACTATTAGTTTCAATGTATTAGCACATTAAAAAAAACTTGATATATGTAACTTCCATTGATTAAAATGTGCTGTATTGTGTAGTGAATTTGGAGATATCTACCTCATAGTTTTGTTCCCATATTTTGTTTCTTTTTAGATAACTTTCTCAATATGGTTGTATTTTGAATGTTTTAGAAGCATAGAATTAAAATTGTTTATCCATGGCACCCTTTTTAGTTGTTGTCTGAATGATTTTCATTCTTTAGCTCTTTATATAGACTTAAAAAGCTAAAAAACTGATCCTTCAAATGGTGGTTTTGGCTTTGTTTGGAATCCACTCATATTTTTGCCATATCCTTAGGCTAATTATGCCTTTGTGACAGTAATAACCTAGAAGGATCAGTTTACAATTTACTTCTTATTCCCTAAGCCTAAAACTTTCCCTAAAGTACCATTTGCATAAGCCTGTGAATCTGGCCTTGCTTGTTCCATGTCTCATTTAGTGACATCATCTGTAGATGTCACTTACCTCAGTGGAGATAAGCCAGTAGGAAACTGCTCAAATTCATTGAATTTAAGAATTAAGATCCATCAAAAAAGAAGAAAGTAGAAAAGCAGCTATATTGGTATTCCTGTGTTAAATTAAAATATATATTTCAATAACTAGAGGTTGTATATACAATTAATTTTATGTTTTCTATATGAACATATTCATTTGTCAAGTTCATAATAACAAAAAAAATTTTAAAAGAGAGAAAGAGATGATTGCATAATAGAATGGGAATTAGATAAACTTTTTTTTAAAATTTTATTTAATAATAACTTTATATTGACAGAATCCATGCCAGGGTAATTTTTTTACAACATTATCCCTTGCACTCATTTCTGTTCTGATTTTTTTCCCTCCCTCCCTCCACCCCCTCCCCTAGATGGCAAGCAGTCCTATATATGTTAGATATGTTGCAGTATATCCTAGATACAATATATGTTTGCAGAACCTAGCAGTTCTCTTGTTGCACAGGGAGAATTGGATTCAGAAGGTAAAAATAACCCGGGAAGAAAAACAAAGATGTAGATAGTTCACATTCGTTTCCCAGTGTTCTTTCTTTAGGTGTAGCTGCTTCTGTCCATCATTTATCAATTGAAACTCAGTTAGGTCTCTTTGTCAAAGAAGTCCACTTCCATCAGAATACATCCTCATACAATATCGTTGTCGAAGTGTATAATGATCTCCTGTTTCTGCCCATTTCACTTAGCATCAGTTCATGTAAGTCTCGCCAAGCCTCTCTGTATTCATCCTGCTGCTCATTTCTTACAGAACAATAATATTCCATAACATTCATATACCACAATTTACCCAGCCATTCTCCAATTGATGGGCATCCATTCATTTTCCAGTTTCTAGCCACTACAAACAGGGCTGCCACAAACACTTTGGCACATACAGGTCCCTTCCCTTCTTTAGTATCTCTTTGGGGTATAAGCCCAATAGAAACACTGCTGGATCAAAGGGTATGCACAATTTGATAATTTTGGGGGTATAATTCCAGATTGCTCTCCAGAATGGTTGGATTCGTTCACAACTCCACCAACAATGCATCAGTGTCCCAGTTTTCCTGCATCCCCTCCAACATTCATCATTATTTTTTCCTGTCATCTTAGCCAATCTGACAGGTGTGTAGTGTATCTCAGAGTTGTCTTAATTTGCATTTCTCTGATCAAGAATGATTTGGAACACTCTTTCATATGAGTGGTAATAGTTTCAATTTCATCATCTGAAAATTGTCTGTTCATATCCTTTGACCATTTATCAATTGGAGAATGGCTTGATTTCTTATAAATTAGAGTCAGTTCTCTATATATTTTGGAAATGAGGCCTTTATCAGAACCTTTAACTGTGAAGATGTTTTCCCAGTTTGTTGCTTCCCTTCTAATCTTGTTTGCATTAGTTTTGTTTGTACAAAGGCTTTTTAATTTGATATAATCAAAATTTTCTATTTTGTGATCAGTAATGGTCTCTAGTTCATCTTTGGTCACAAATTTCTTTCTCCTCCACAAGTCTGAGAGATAAACTATCCTATGTTCCTCTAATTTATTTATAATCTCATTCTTTATGCCTAGGTCATGGACTAATTTCTGCCATACTAAGGGAATTAGATAAACTTAATAATTTGTACTGAATATCATCTCTAGGGCATTTTTTGCTCAATCTTGAATTAAGACATGAGAGGTTATTTTGGAGCATAGCTGCAATTTATTTTGTATGCCAGGTTTTTGAGACTGTAAATAATCTTAAAAGCTCTGCATAGAAGCATGTTAGCTGTTCATCTCACTGTGAAAGGATAGTAAGTTCTAGCTCTAATCATAGTCTGCAATACTTTATACTTATTTAAGAATAGAAATGAGTCTTTCTTATAAATCAAATATGGTTGAAATTAAACTTAATTAAATAAGTCATCCTGATGTAGAGTAGAATCCTTCTGCAGTTTTTCTCAAAAGAAGAAAAATGTGGCAAAATACTTACACATTTGCTGCCATGCTGTTTGAGAAATAGCAAACTGCTCTATGGCCTTTCAGATATAAAGTTGAATTGCATTGCTTTTAGGTTACATAATGAGACTAAATACAAAAGAATCTGATATAATTAAAAGCAAAGAAATAACTCCACAATTTGATAATTTCAAATATGTAGTTTAAAAATAATGCCTCTTCTGAATATTATGTTGACATAGATAATAAAATATCTGTGTTTAAAACTTTCCTTAAGAGACTACTAAATTATTATCAAAAAAGCTAAAGGAGCAAGGAATGGCTAAAACCATATGAGCTCCATTCAATTTCCATTTATGTTTATTAAAGGAAGATTGAAATATTGTTTTATGTGAAGGTTCCTAAAAATAGACATGTCAGTAGTATTTAAGTATCTTTCATATTGATAACTTAATTTTAGAGAAGATACTGATAGAGAAAAGCAATTTTCTCTAGTGACTAAAGAAGTTGCTTTCATGAAGTCACTGAGTTAAATGGTGTTTGTTTTCTACCTCTCATCTTTTAACCAGCTCATGTTTAACAGCAGAGCACTATATACATAGCAGCAGTTCTCTATATATTTTGGAAATGAGGCCTTTATCAGAACCTTTAACTGTGAAGATGTTTTCCCAGTTTGTTGCTTCCCTTCTAATCTTGTTTGCATTAGTTTTGTTTGTACAAAGGCTTTTTAATTTGATATAATCAAAATTTTCTATTTTGTGATCAGTAATGGTCTCTAGTTCATCTTTGGTCACAAATTTCTTTCTCCTCCACAAGTCTGAGAGATAAACTATCCTATGTTCCTCTAATTTATTTATAATCTCATTCTTTATGCCTAGGTCATGGACTAATTTCTGCCATACTAAGGGAATTAGATAAACTTAATAATTTGTACTGAATATCATCTCTAGGGCATTTTTTGCTCAATCTTGAATTAAGACATGAGAGGTTATTTTGGAGCATAGCTGCAATTTATTTTGTATGCCAGGTTTTTGAGACTGTAAATAATCTTAAAAGCTCTGCATAGAAGCATGTTAGCTGTTCATCTCACTGTGAAAGGATAGTAAGTTCTAGCTCTAATCATAGTCTGCAATACTTTATACTTATTTAAGAATAGAAATGAGTCTTTCTTATAAATCAAATATGGTTGAAATTAAACTTAATTAAATAAGTCATCCTGATGTAGAGTAGAATCCTTCTGCAGTTTTTCTCAAAAGAAGAAAAATGTGGCAAAATACTTACACATTTGCTGCCATGCTGTTTGAGAAATAGCAAACTGCTCTATGGCCTTTCAGATATAAAGTTGAATTGCATTGCTTTTAGGTTACATAATGAGACTAAATACAAAAGAATCTGATATAATTAAAAGCAAAGAAATAACTCCACAATTTGATAATTTCAAATATGTAGTTTAAAAATAATGCCTCTTCTGAATATTATGTTGACATAGATAATAAAATATCTGTGTTTAAAACTTTCCTTAAGAGACTACTAAATTATTATCAAAAAAGCTAAAGGAGCAAGGAATGGCTAAAACCATATGAGCTCCATTCAATTTCCATTTATGTTTATTAAAGGAAGATTGAAATATTGTTTTATGTGAAGGTTCCTAAAAATAGACATGTCAGTAGTATTTAAGTATCTTTCATATTGATAACTTAATTTTAGAGAAGATACTGATAGAGAAAAGCAATTTTCTCTAGTGACTAAAGAAGTTGCTTTCATGAAGTCACTGAGTTAAATGGTGTTTGTTTTCTACCTCTCATCTTTTAACCAGCTCATGTTTAACAGCAGAGCACTATATACATAGCAGCTGTTCCCTAAATATCTTCAAAAGAAATGAAGGGCTGGTTAGAGACTCAGTAGGTGCACTAGAGTATAGAAAAGAAATGTAAAATATACCTACCCTCGAGCAGTTTATCATCCTGTTGGACAGGCAAGATTAAATATGAGATTTATTGATACTGATTATAAATTTGTAGAGGAAGAAGATTCCTGCAGGAAATAATTTAAAGAGATGAAATGGTGAGATGGGAAGTTCGGTTGAGGGCCATGGAAATCGGGTATAATAATGACATGGCATTCAGAATGCTTGGGACAGTTGGGATGTGACCAGATGAGAGTCTGTTAATCATTGAGGAATGAGTTCAAGTGATTTCTTAACATCACTAACTATTCACATTTATCTCTGGTAGCCACTTCTCAGAGTGTTAGATAGTTCAAGGGATAGGACCAGTGGGGGGAGCTAATGGAATGGGATTTCTCTCCTGTCCTTGCAATGGGACCAGGCCATTCCAGGAGACAGCTGGGGGGAGGAGGGAGGAATGATGTCTTTCTGTGCCCTGTGAGCAGAAAGAGCCAGCTCAGGAGATCAGCATGTTTGGCATTTCTCTGATCCCCTATTGGACATTTTGTCGAATGTAAATGGTTTATATTAACTAAGTGAGAACATGTAAGGTGCTTAGTAATGGGAAATACTTAATATAAACTACGGTCATTATTGTCATTATTATAATGTCTTGAATGGTCAAAAAAGTGGAATTTGGGAAATCATGTAGACTCCATTTGGGAAGCAAGCATACCACTACCTGTCAGACTCACCACTACCTCTACCCTCCAGCCCCTGTCCTCTGCTTGGCAGGTTCTCCCTATGTGTTTTCCCTTCATCAAAATTCAGAAATTGTATGTCTTTTTGTTTCTGTTTGTGTTAGCAGTGCTTAGACAATTATCTGACACCTAGCAAATGCTTAATAGGTGCTTTAATTACCATCTAAGTATCTAAGTAAATATTTCTAGTTTCTTAGGCAAATATACACTGGTTATTAGTTATAATAAAAAAATATATATTTAACAGATTTCTTAAAAATAATACAAGATTGCTTTTATGCATTTCAGGTGATAACTTCTTAAAAATCCTGAAGAGGTTTCAGATCTAAAAGTAGACTTAAAAATTGCTATTTCACTTGCATGCCTAATTTATTATAAATGATGTTTGGGGTGATTAAATAACTCTGATACAATAGTTTAATCTTAAACATCCTAAATGACCACTATATACTGTGATTTGTAGAGATAACTACCTGGAGTGGAAGACTATTAAGGTAGGGGGTAATTTTCTGATTCTAATGAGGTAGCAATATCCTGAGATTTTAAAAAGAGTTCTGGGAGATTGAAAATAAGAACCATATTCAAGGATTAGTGATTTTGTTTTACTCTAAGAAAATGAGGCAATTATTTTTTAATGAAATATATCATCATGTATATCTTTGTTTTTAAAAAGAAATTGATCATCCTAAAGTATTTCAAGATTATAGAACTTGACAAAATGCCCTTGCTTAGGTTATACATCTCAACAAAAAGAATATAATCTTTTGAATTAGATACTTGAATAATGAATTCCCAAGAATAGTCTTTCCTTCTCTTTCTGGTAGTTCCCACTTGTTATAAGTAATAGAAATATGAAATTGGAATTTTTTAAAATGAATTTCCTTTACCGGCTAGTGAATCTAACTATCAATCTCCTCCTGAGTCAAAGAATCAAATTTGTTATTTGAACATAAACATTTTGTTTTGTTTCTTAGTGCTGGTATTTAGTAAGCAGGAATTACAAGTTATTTTTGACCAATTCAGTTTTTTGTTCTTTGTGACAAAACAGGCATTAGATTTAAGAGACATAGTTTCTGGATAATTTAATCATTTTATTAACAAGGCTAGCATGTTATTAATAAAAGAAGTCAATGGCACTTTCGAATGACAAAGACATTCATAGTTGGTAGATTCACAGTTTATATGTCCTTGAAAGAAGGGGTATTCTTGAGGGGTACAATAAACTCTGATCGGGTAACAATTAATAAGAGAATAAATATTACAACGAGGGGCTGGACCTATTCTAAGGAACTCTGATTATGTCATTTACTTCTAAATTGTCCAGCCTTGGACAATTTATTCAAAGAATTTATCCCTACCCAAACTAGGAGTAGAGCACAAGGGACTTCCCCACTTGGGTGGGGTCTGAACAAGATTATTTTAAAAATCAACCTAATCTTATTATCAGGGATGTCCTTCAGAGAATGAACAATATACAAACTTCTGAAAAAATTCTGGTCCTAATTCAATAATTGATTATTAATATGAGGGAGAAATAATCATTTTTTCTCAATTGAAATGCAGACTGTTTAAATGCATAACATTCTGGGTGTTATATGTGCCTTTTTCTACAATTGCATGAAATGCTGAAGCAGCCTTTTCCAAAGTCATAGTATTCCATTCATTAAAATGTTCTCTTTCCCCTCTCCACCCTCTCCCCAGCTTTCATTATTTTTAAAATTGATTCCATACAGAAATTAGGCAAGGACCCACACTTAACACCACATACCAAGATAAGATCAAAATGGGTCCATGACCTAGGCATAAAGAACGAGATTATAAATAAATTAGAGGAACATAGGATAGTTTATCTCTCAGACTTGTGGAGGAGAAAGAAATTTGTGACCAAAGATGAACTAGAGACCATTACCAATCACAAAATAGAAAATTTTGATTATATCAAATTAAAAAGCCTTTGTACAAACAGAACGAATGCAAACAAGATTAGTAGGGAAGTAACTAACTGGGAAAACATCTTTACAATTAAAGGTTCTGATAAAGGCCTCATTTCCAAAATATATAGAGAACTGACTCAAATTTATAAAAAATCAAGCCATTCTCCAATTGATAAATGGTCAAAGGATATGAACAGACAATTTTCAGATGAAGAAATTGAAACTATTACCACTCACATGAAAGAGTGTTCCAAATCACTATTGATCAGAGAAATGCAAATTAAGACAACTCTGAGATATCACTACACTCCTGTCAGATTGGCTAAGATGACAGGAAAAAACAATGATGAATGTTGGAGGGGATGCGGGAAAACGGGGACATTGATGCATTGTTGGTGGAGTTGTGAACGAATCCAGCCATTCTGGAGAGCGATCTGGAATTATGCCCAAAAAGTTATCAAACTGTGCATACCCTTTGATCCAACAGTGTTTCTATTGGGCTTATACCCCAAAGAGATACTAAAAAAGGGAAGGGGACCTGTATGTGCCAAAATGTTTGTAGCAGCCCTGTTTGTAGTGGCTAGAAACTGGAAAATGAATGGATGCCCATCAATTGGAGAATGGCTGGGTAAATTGTGGTATATGAATGTTATGGAATATTATTGCTCTGTAAGGAATGACCAGCAGGATGAATACAGAGAGGCTTGGAGAGACCTACATGGACTGATGCTAAGTGAGATGAGCAGAACCAGGAGATCATTATACACTTCGACAACGATATTGTATGAGGATGTATTCTGATGGAAGTGGATTTCTCTGACAAAGAGACTTAACTGAGTTTCATTGGAGAAATGATGGACAGAAACAGCTACACCCAAAGAAGGAATACTGGGAAATGAATGTGAACTATTTGCATTTTTGATTTTCTTCCCGAGTTATTTTTACCTTCTGAATCCAATTCTCCCTGTGCAACAAGAGAACTGTTTGGTTCTGCAAATATGTATTGTATCTAGGATATACTGCAACATGTTTAGCATATATAGGACTTCTTGCCATCCTGGGGGGGGGGAGGAGGGAGGGAGGGGAAAAAACGAAACATAAGTGATTGCAAGGATAATGTCGTGTAGAAATTATCCTGGCATGGATTCTGTCAATGCGAAGTTATTATTAAATAAAATAAAATTTATTATAAAAAAAAAATAAAAATAAAATTGATTCCATATCAAAAATGCTATTTACAAATTAAGGGCTTTTTTCCAGTTTAGACCACTCTTCTGTCTTAATTTCTGTAAGACAAAAGAATGTGCACATTTGCACATTCTAAGAATTTTCAGGCTTAGATGCCCAGTTGCATTTCTCACCTCATATATACTTTGCCTCCTTGAAGACTATATAAAAAAATAACCATTTCAAAATATTCCTCTTGTTATAATTTTACTTATATTGGTATTTTCTGTATCCGACCCCCTAAGCAATTTTTTCTTTTGTGTCGTTTGCTTTTCTAGACTTTAGGGAACATATAGTAACTGGAACTTTACCACACTGATTTTTAGAGATATTGGCAATGGAGTTACTTCAGGTTGTTCTGGAAGTGCTACTTTAGATATAATTTGATTAGAAGTATTAGGTCAGGTTTAATGGGTGTACTATAGGCTCTTGAACAATTGGTTCCTAGGATTCTTATGAAAAATATGCCATATTATTGGGCTTTCTGATCTCTTTAGTAATTTTAAGTGTGAGATTATCTTTAGCATAGTTCTTGACACATAATAGGTACTTAATAAAAATGCTGGTTGACTGACTTTAATTAGAGCCCATAAGGAGATACATAGTAATGTCTTGGATTTTTTTTCATCAAAATCCTGTCAGGTTATTAATTTGAAGAAGAGTATTTTATTCAATAGATTCTAAATATTTCAAACTTTTTTTCTCCACCACATCAAAGAAAGCCAGCTTCTACCATCCAATTTGAAGAGCAATTAAAAAAAACAAATATCCAAATGAAAGGCACCAAAAATACCATCCTTTTTTCACATATTCTTTTCTCCCTGACAATTCTCTAAAGATCTTGGTCTGATGATAATCACTAACCTCTGCTTTCAATTGTGTTGCTGAACTGCCCCTTTCATGATGATCTGGGGAATCCTGATTGGCTCTGCTGTTTTCTTGTTTTCTTTCTTTACCTCGGCATTTTTAGTTCTGTCCAAGGTAGCTCTCTCACAAGTAATGATAATATGTAGTTATAAAAAGTAGAAAAAACATTTTATCCAAAATATAACCCCAGCCAACATGTAGAAAATAAAATGAGTTGGATTTTTTTTTTGGAGGGGGGGTAGGAAGTACCTGTCATAAGTCCAGTGTATTTAGCCCTTTATGTCATTTTATTTATCCTAAAGTAATATAAGAGACTTGAATCTGCTATTCAGCTAAGTTGTACCTTATTTATTAAGGATTTCATTTAAATATTTTTCTGTTTTTCTGTGTTAGGTCTTAGTAATTCTTGTTAATATTTTAGGGGCTTAGACACAGATAAGTAATGAATTTTAGCAAACAGAATTGAGAAGGATAGTGTGTAACTTTTGGTTCCTCATATACTAGCAGGGCAAATTTTTTTTTTAAAGATAGGTACCTCTGTCCCAGTTGCTCTATTATAATCAAATAACAGTAAAAGGCTTTCTGAGGGCTTTTTTCTAGTGACAGTAGGAGAAACTACTTTCTCCACTATGATGGCATCAGTGGAGTTTCAGACCTCCAAAATGAAATTCTGAAATTGCAACACAATTGGACTAATTAAGGTAGTTAGGGAATGTATGCCTATAGGAAAAAAGATGCATCTTAAATATAAGTGAACTTAGATTTCAATCTGTATTGTTGCATCTCTAGCCCAGCTACTATATTTAAAGGGAGTGTGATCCATTTAAAAGAAGTGGGAATCCTAATTAGTGTGTATTTATTTATTTGATAAATAACAAATTCTTTCAGTATTTGAAGCTGGGACAGTAGTACTAGATAAGCTTATTAAAGCTAATAAAGTCATGTGAACTTTGGGTAATCCTTGCTGAATAATAATAATGCTAATGATTCAGTTTTGAATTAAATTCTATAAACATTTACATGCCAAATTGCCAATTTATGAAGGAAAATGTCAGTAATTATTCTGTTTTAGGTTTGAAAGAAATCAACTAAGATAAAGGTTATTACCCACAGTTGAAATGCAAAAAGATTCATTCATATAAGAAAAGGATTATTGAATAGGAGCTACTCAGTTTTAGAGAACTCTTATTAAGACTTCAGTGTAATTTATTTTACATTGATCAATATAATTAATAATAATCTATTTGTTTTACCAGGTAATTACTTTTCCTCATATTATGAGATATTTGTTCTAAATCACTCTTGCCAATCTTTTCAATTAGATAATATGAGTATTGATAGGTCCTGGTGACCTCAGCTGCTACAAATGTGGGTAACAAAGAACTCAGTGGTTAAATTTGCTAACTTTAAATTTTTAGTCTTTGGCATTTAAATTAGTAACTGCATTATTTGTATGCATTTCTAATGTAAACTTATAGAGACAAAAATGTGTGTGTATACACATGCATGTATGTGAGATCTGTAATGAAATCACAGAGTTTAGAGAAGGAATTATACGTTTGAAGTCTTCAATTTTATGAAAACAATGATTCCACATTTCTTCAAGTGGCTGCCATAGAATAGAAATTTAAATCCCTTGGTGGGAAGTGTGCTAGAAATCATAGTATTCCTTTTCAAAGTATTTTGCATCCCCTTATACATATATTCAGTACTTCATTTCTAACCCCTACACACTGAATCATGCTGTGATTCATAATACTGTGTTATGTTTTAAAATTCAAATATTGTTTTTAAAGGAAATTGCTACTAATGTTGGCTAAGCCGCACATAATAGTTTAGAATGGTTGTAGATTTGATTCTCCTCATGTCATTCCAAATGGGAACTAAAAAAATTTAGAATACTTTAATGACATTGAATAATTGCTTCAGTTAACTGATCATTATGCCAAATAATAATAATTTTGAAGTATAGTTCAGTTTGGGTGTATATATTATTGAAGAAGGAAAAAAAATTCAAGACTGCCTTCCAGTGTGCCACGTAGCTTCTTTTATGTAGTGTGTAAAAAGTTAATGGTAAAAGTTTTCATTTTAATGTTTCTTTGTAGAAGAAGTATAGTTTTTAAAAGATATAGATATAATAGTGCAGTTGTGGATTAGTGATATGAAAATTGAATTATAATAATTATGATATTTTCTTTCTTTCCATTTTAGATATAAAGGAAATGTATTTGAAATATAAGTGAGATGACTTTTTAGAAAAAAGCACCTAATCTTAAAGTGGACTAGTAGTTAAAGTGGACTGAAATGTCTGGACAACTAAAGTGGATCTTTCTTTCTATTGATAAATCCAAATATAGTGGTGAAAATTTTAACATATCAGTTTATAATTTCCTACTTGTTTAAATAGCATTCTTAAGGTACTAAAGACTGAGGGTATGAAGATGAACATGGATTCTTAAAGTCTCTATATTTTGGTAAATTCTGCCAGGGTGGGAAGGATTTTAGATATCTTGACTATGTGGCCTGAACATATTTGATATGAGGACCAGGTGACTTTACCATGAAGAGTAACAATCAGAATCTGCAGATGTATATAAGAAGGGCCTCTATCCTTGTCAAGAGGTTTCCTACCATCTTTGCAGTATTTGGAAATTTTATGTCAATTAGACTACTTTTAAATTAATACAGGTTAGGGCATTTTACAGATAAAGCTAAACATTCTTTAGATAAAATGTTATTCAATTAAAAATAATGTTTTAATTTAGTTTGACATTGGAATTATGGCTCAGTTCTACAACTCTGATAAAACTGTTTCCAAGTATTTCTAATAAATAGTAGATTTATTGTATTATTATAGCAGTGTTAATAAATAGTAACACAACAAACTGCTGTTTCACCTTATCATTTCTTGGAAATTGGAAATTAGTTAGATTCTAAAATGATATATTTTCATTAGCAACAGTTTTTTTTTTAAGGTAGCATCAAAATGAATACTATTTTCCAAATATCATGAAATGAATACAGTTTTTT
This sequence comes from Antechinus flavipes, assembly GCF_016432865.1. Lineage (NCBI taxonomy): Eukaryota > Metazoa > Chordata > Mammalia > Dasyuromorphia > Dasyuridae > Antechinus > Antechinus flavipes. The sequence goes on from NC_067399.1 coordinate 89,472,376, forward strand.
GTTTATGGTGCCTGTAGTCTGTTAACTTTTTGAGTAAAGTTGGCTCAGTCAGCCTCTGCCTCACTGTACTTACTTGTTGACAGTAGAATAATTCCACAGCAGGGGTGTTATGAGGCTAATTAGTGTTTGGACAGCACTCTGGGAATTACTCACAAAAAGAAGCATATAAATATAAAGTAATGTAGTGTTGCACTGTGAGAATTCAGGTATTCCAATCTCAACTAATTAACAGCTTATTGAGAAGTATGGAGAAATTATGTAATGGGCATCTGATAGTAATCTACAAAAGCATATAGACACATATTGAATTGGAAAGAAGTGAATCGCTGCTCAGATAGGAATTTTTGGTTTGATACACAATTTGCAGATGTCATTTGGAATAAATTTAGCATAGCTTAGGTATATTTCCTATTCAGAGAGACAAAAAGAATAGAATTTCTTTTTTTAAAAAAATACTAAGCTTTTCATTTTCAAAATATATGCAAAAACTTTTTCAGCATTCACCCTTGCAAAAACTTGCATTTCAAATTTTTTCTCCCTCCATTGCCTCCACTCCCTTCCTTAGACAGCAAATAATCCAATATAGATATAACACAAGCAATTCAAGAATAGAATTTCTTATTAGCCCTTGAGAAGCAAGGGCTATACTTACATCTAAGTATAGGAAATCTGATTTTGATAATTACTCTGTAGAGGTTTTATGCCTTCCTTCTTTGCATGCTCTCACAGACACTTTAGAGACCTGATCAACTTGGTTTCTTGCTGTTCTCCAACTTCTTGTTGCAAGGTCTTGCACCCTATTTTTAAAAATAATATCTTTTTATTTTTCAAAACATATGCAAAGAATTTTTAACACTTACTCTCACAAAACCTTGTGTTTCATATTTTTTCCCTTCCCTCCCTCCGTTTCCCTTCCTCTAGATAGCAAGTAATCCAAGTTAAACATGTTTGGAGCCTATTATAAAAAGTTACCAACTGAATATTCCATAGTGTTCCTAGAACCATTATACTCAAGAGAATATAAGAAATCTCAGAGCATTTGGCTCTGGATCTTCCTGGAATGAGGGCTACAGCATTGTGATGGCTGAAAGCCTCTCTAGTTACTGCTGCAGACGCTTCTGAGATTCCTACTCTGGATTTTTCTTAGGGATCTCTCAGTTCTTCCTGTCTTAGCACCTCGAGACAGGCAGTGCTGGGCTGATGCTGGTTTTTCTGCCGCATCTTTCTTTCCTATTGCCCTCATGCTTCTGGCTGATGCTACTGATATGACTGAGATCCCCTTCCTTAGAAGGACATTGGATTCTCATTGGATTTCTTAATTTCATCTTCAGGATTTTGCTAGAGAGATTTTAGAATTGGGATGGTCATCTTGGCAGGAAGTTCTGATTCAGACACTATTTGAAGTGTGTATATTATCATATGTGATGATATTCTATGAAGGACTCAACTAAGAACCATTGTGTATTTTCCTTTGTTTCCTTAGCCAAATAATTCATCATTTGTGAAATGGTTTTGAGGCTCTCGCTACCTAGCTAGACAACAAATACACTGGAATGCTAAGTTATACACGTTTTCTATGTGCATTCATCTTAACAAACATTAATTGTGTGAAATATTTGCAAGGCTCTGGGTCACCATTAATGGCATGGAGGAGATTCTAAGGTCTTGAAGCCATCCAGGTTGGCTCTAAAATTAAAATTCTATAAGCCTCTCCTGACTTTGAGCCATCTAATCTCTCTACATCTGAGAATCTGCTTTAAATGAGGACATCGAATTAGGTGGCTTTTGTAGTGTCTTCTGCTTTAGATCTATAGTTTTATGGTTGTCTGAAAAGAATTTTTAGGTAAAACTGGAAAGGAGATAACAAATAGATGAAAAGCAAAATTCACCTGCCAGGTTTTTCTTCGTTAATGCTATTATCTCTTTTAGTGAAATTATCACATTTGTACTCAAGTCTTTGATGTGCTTTTTGAGAATGTAGAAATTGCAGTTCAGAGATGAAGTTGTGATGAACTAACTGTGCCATACCATATCACAGAGAAGAAATCCATGTTGGGGGCTATAATTTTGGAAGCTTTGAAGGAGCAATGTTTTCAATATATCAGAAAAGGGAATGTTAATTAAGAAGTTATGAAGTACTGGCAATATCCTAGATATCATTCTAGGTGGTCCAACTCCAACATTAAAATGATGTGGCAGGGGATGAATGTATACTTGACAGAATTAACAATAAATCAATTCTATCTTTTGCCTTCTTCCTACCTCATTCTCATTTATTTATTCATTCTTTCCCCCCCTTTTCTCTCTTTTCCCTCCCCTATCCCTTTCTTTCACTATTACTTGTTCTTTAGGAGTTTGCTTTAGCAATTTAGCACTAAACACAGTGTCGGGCACACATTAGTTGCTTAAGAAATAAGTTTTTTTTTTAAGCTACCTAATTATTGGGAGGAAAATGGCTGGAAAAAGTATCTGGGGTGGTAAAAAAAAAAGGAAGGTGGCAACAGAGCAGGAGAAATAGAGGGTGGGAGAGAGTGAAAGGAGGAGGGGGAGAGAGAGACAGAGCGAGAGAGAGAAGAGAGAAAGTTTCATAATCTTTGGGAACATTCTAAGCATGGGACTTAGAGTTAGGCATAAAACAGATTTTATTGATTTATGTTTTATAACTTTCCTAAAGCAGAACTAGACAAAGTAATTCCAAACCTAAATCTTAATATAACTGAATCTATAGCAGTCACTATTGGAGGAATGTAAATGATCTGAAGGTGTTCTTTCTGAGACCATTGCCTTAGCTACTTCTGCTTTCCTTTGGTCAAATAGAAGCTCCAGTCATTAAATGTGTATAAGAGAAGAGGAAAGGGATAAGTAGATCCTGTACTTAGTGAGTTAAAAATATCATTTTAGGGTCAGCTAAGTGGCACAGTAGATTGGTCAGGAGGATTTGAGTTCAAATCTGGTTTCAAACACTTAACGCTTACTTCTTAGCTATGTGATCCTGGGCAAGTTGCTTAAACCTCATCAAAAAATAAATAAAAAGTATTATTTTAAAATGTCATTTGATCCTCACAATAGCCCTGGGGAGAGGATCAGATAGTTTTATTATCTCCATTTTATGTTTGTGGGAACTGAGGCAGAAGCTAATTGATTTCACTAAGCTCAGATAGCTTGGGAGTATCTGAAGCTGCATTTGAACTTAATGTTTCCCTGACTCCAGACCTAGCTTCCAGCTGCCTCAGAGAAAGGGATTTGAAGACATAATGGGAAAAAAAAAGAAATATCATATTTGAAATTGTTGCTATAGGGGTGAAAGTGAGAATCAATGGGAACTGAATAGAGAATCCAGCTGGGATTATATTAAATAAATTTGTAGTCAGAGAAATCAGTCTGACTTTTTTCTTCAATAGAATTCAACAACCTGGGAGTAGGAATAGAGAAATTTGATGGTGGATTAAAGGTAAGAAGATCAGAAATGACAAAAGGTCAGCAAACCTGTGGATGGAAGCATAGTATCCAGTGAATCACTGAAACGACTGACCTTGGGGTCAAAATTAGATAGTGAGGCAAGTGAAGCAGAAGGAGGAGAGATAGACAAGGAGAATGGGTTGGGAGAGAGGGCCCAGAGGTCACACTTAGGGCAAAAACCAGACTATTGAGTGGAAGAGAGAGAAGAAGAAGGAGGGACTGGAGTTTGTGCTCAGCAATAAAACTTTCAGAATTCATAATTGTTAAAGTGATTTAAATTTCATGATGATGAGGTCTAATGTTTGAGCATAGGGTTAGAATATTATAAAAGTCATAAATATGAAAATTCCTTGAGAATGAAGGCAGGAAACTCAAATGGAAAAAAATATTGTGAATTAGATGTTAAAGGAAGTGAAGAAATTGGATGAGTAAGCTGGAGATCAGGAAGGAAAAAGAAAATAGGATTGTATTTTGAGTAGCAAGTAGGGAAAATGTTTTTTTATCATTCCAAATTTGCCAGTTTGCCAAGTACAATGAAAGAGTAATTAACTTAATGAGGTGAGATCATAGAGACCATTTTTGTCCAAATCCTTTTTTCTACAGTTGGGAAAACAGACCAGGGAGATTGATGGCAAAACTAGGATTTGCACCCACGTTCCCCAACTCCCATTTAGTGCCCTTTCCATTGTACTGTTATATCACAAAGTCCATTTTGACATGGATTAGGATCTAGAGGTGCTCCTTTATTCAGACCCTTGTCCCTTGGGTCTTTAGCTCTGAATGGAAGCTAGGTGCCAGGGATGGTGATTTTTTTCCCCAATGATATTTACTTTTTCTTGAAATCCTCAACAATTATTAACTTTCCATAATAGCTGCTATAATAACTGCCATAAAATGGTTAAGCTTGAAACCGACTTTTAAAATGATAACATAATTTGTTCATTTGTAGTTCATTGAATCTACGATTTTATTCATGTGGGTACTTCTTCCACTGGAGCAGCTTTCTTAGACATTCATGCTTTCTCATCCTCTTCCTATTCTATCAATGTTTTCCTATAAATTCTTCATAGGAGATTAAACCCGGAGTGCTAAGATTCTTTTAGATTCTAAGATTTAAAAAAAAAAACAAACATTCCATGGGTACTGGCCCAACATTAGGACTGAACATCTGTTATCTCTTATTCTCACTCTACGATCCACATGCCTCCTTTTTTCATCACTCACTTCTTGGATGATATCTTTTATGTCATTTCTTGCCTAGAAGTAATGTATTGGAGTCTACTTAGATCTTCCATTGCTATTTGGGTCGCCCACAGTTTTGATTTTTCAAAGAATGTGGTATTTTCTGATTTGTAGATAAAAAGCATCATGGGGAAAACACTGGTGTAGAGAAGATGAGATTTTGGTTTGGGGAGCAGCTTGATACCCTTGAAAGTGCACTGTACAATTTCTTAAATACAATCTAGTTCCTCTTTTACTATTATTCAATTTGAGGTCTGGCTTTTTGTCCATCTACAAAGCCTGATTTAGACTTATGGACAAAATAAATTGCTCACCCAACTACATTTTATAATCTGGAAAATCAGCATTATTTATGCATTTGTCTTTTCCTTGGTTGAATATCAAGTCACTGTCCAGTTACAAGTCTAATTGTCATTTCTTGTAGCATTCTGTGTAAGCACCACAATATAATTGACAAAAAGCGGCATTTGAGGACCATCTTTATCTATAAGAAATCCATCTTTAATCTGGGAGCTATGTAAGATATCTTTCATGATGGATATGAATACCTCCAGATCATAAATCTCTTTTATTATTAACTTCATAATAATTGAGAAGTGACAACAAAGAAGATTGGCTAGTATATTTAGAATCAGAAAGACCTATCTTATCAGATATCTAATATTTACTAGTGATGTGACTGTGGGCATTTTGTTTAACCTCTCTGGGTCTCAGACAATTTTATAAGATTACAAGTAATGGAGGAGCTTTGATCTGCATTAAAAGCTAGCTCAGAGTTTGGGAAACTGAAAAAAAGGTGTGCAAAAGAAGAGGTATTAGGCTGTCTACGAAACTGAAGGTCTACAGAGCCATTGTGCTGAAATAATTATTACCTGCCTTTGAAACCTGGGCAGTGTACCAGCGCCATGCCAAGAAACTGAAACACTTCCATTTGAGTTTTTTAGGCAGATTCTGAAGATCACCTGGCCGGATAAGGTACTGAATGCTGAGCTACTAAACTGCCAAGCATTTGCACTCTAATGCAGGGAATACAACTCTGATAGGCTGTTCATGTTGTCTGAAGGCCAAACTTCCATTTGCCTGAAAGACTCTTTTATGGAGAGCTCTTATAAGGCAAGGAGGTCAGGACAAGCAGAACAAAGATTCTCTTAAGTCTCTGGGAAAAACTTTAGTATTGATTATGAGACATGGGAAAAACTGGGATCGGATTGCCCAGCATGGCATGCCCACCTCAAAGAAAGCACTTTGATGTAGGAGCAAAGCAGAATTGCATTGTCTCAGTGTGAGATGCACAAATCTAGAGTAACTCCACTCCAAATGTTCACACCGGCCATTTGTGCTCAACACGTGGCAGAGCCTTCCCAACTTGAATTCGACCGATCAGCCACAGCTAAATACACCGTACACTGTACCTTCACCCCAGATTGTGAAGTCGTCAGTCCTCTTTGAGTATGAAAGATGAACAACACTAGAGGAATCATGATCTGTGTTAAGCAATCAGGATACAAGCTAGCTTCTGCCCTTATCATTTAGCTGAAAGACTATCTTCAAAGATACCATTGATCTTTTAATTGTCAAATCTAATGATTTTTTTTCACCCTTCATCCTTGTTAAACTATCTGTATCTTTTGAAACTGTTGATTCTTCTCTCTTAGATCCTACTATCTTTTCAAGCCATCACCGTATATCCAGCTTAAAGAGCATTTTTTAAAGGACAAGATGCAATTCAATTGTGTCAGTGGACAGCTAGATGTGACAGTGGATAGAGCTCCAGGCTTGGAGTAGGGAAGACCTAAGCTTAGATCTTGCCTGAGATACTTGCTGGATCTGTGACTTTGGGCAAGTCATTTAACTCACTTGGCCTCAGTTTCCTCATCTGTAAAATGGGTTGGAGGAAAAATTGGCAAATTATGTCAGTATCTGCCAAGAAAACCCCAAAAGGGATCACAAAGACTTGGGACATGATTGAAACAAGTGAACAAGAGAAGAAAACCGTGTTCCAGGTACTCTGCTAAGTACTAAGGACACAAAAAGAGGTGGAAGACATGAGATATGGGTATATTTATGGGCAGCAAGGAAGGAATCAATACATAAGGAGATATTGAAGATTAGAGAGAGGGAGAATGGGGATAATTTAAGGAGCTAAAAAATGCAATGGCATCAAAGCACATCAGAGGTGCAAATCTTTCATAAATAGAAGAGACATCAATTCGGGTGAGTTGGGTTGAAGGAGGAGATAGTGGGCCAAGATGGCTCAGTAGTGTGAGATGAGGATGAGGATGAAGGGAGAAATGGGAGCTTTTGGCCAGTAGCCTCAGCATATTTTGAAGAAAATTCCTGAGCTGAGAGGGTGAGAAAAGAGTGTTCTATGAAGAGAGGAGAATGTTTCCTACAGTTACTGTGATGAGCAGGAATGAGAATTGCTCAGGAAGATCTAAAGATTTTTCTTGCTATTCTGATGGCCCATTCAAGGTTATGTGACAATTCAAAAACTTGAAAAAATTAACAACTTTAGCAAAGTTGCAGGACATAAAATAATCCCACACAAATCATCAGCATTTCTATATATTACTGACAAAGCCCAGCAACAAGAGATAAAAAGAGAAATTTCATTTAAAATAACTGTAGACAAAATAAAATAATTGGGGGTCTACTAAGAACTGTATGAACACAGTTATGAAACACTTCTCACACAAAGTCAAATCTAAACAATTGAAAAAGTATCAATTGCTCATGGATATGGCCAAGCTAATATAATAAAAATGGCAATTCTATTTAAATTGGTCTACTTCTTGAGTACCAGTGAAACTACCAAAAATTATTTTATATAGCTAGAAAAAAAAATTCATTTGGAACAAAAGGGTAAGAATATCAAGGGAATTAATGAAAAAAAATACAAAGGATGGTGGCCTAGCAGAACAGACCTAAAATTCTACTATAAAACAGCAGTCATCAAAACCATTTGATACTGGCTAAGAAACAGAGTTGGTAGATCAATGGAACAGGTTAGTTACACATGACACAATAATCAATTACTATGGTAATCTAGTATTTGATAAACCTCCAAATTCCAGCTATTCCTCACTATTTCACAAAAATGGCTGAGAAAACTGGAAAATATTATGTCAGAAACTTGGCATAGATCTATATCTCACACCTGATAGCAAAATAAGGTCAAAATGGGTACATTGATTTGGATATAAAGAATGATACCATAAGCAAATTAGTAGAGCAAGGGATAGCTTACCTATCAGATCTTTGGAGAAGGAAGGAATTTATGACCAAAGAAGAACTAGAGAATATTATGAAATGCAAAATGGACAACTTTGATTACATTAAAAAGTTTTTTCCACATCAAAATCAACACACACAAGATTAAAAGGGAAATACAAAGCTGATAAAATCCTCATTTCTAAAATATATAAAGAACTGTGTCAAATTTATAAGAATACAAGTCATTCCCCATTTGATAAAGGACCAAAGGATATAGACAGTTTTCATTTGATGAAATTAAAGTCATCTATATTCATATGAAAAAAGACTCTAAATAATAATTATAGATTAGAGAAATGCAAATTAAAACAACTCTGAGGTACCACTTCACATCTCTCAGGTTGGCTAAGATGACCAAAAAAATTAATGATAAATGTGGGAAAACTGGGACACTAATGCATTGTTGGTGGGATGGTGAAATGATCCAGCTATTCTGGAGAGCAATCTAGAACTATGCCCAAAGAGCTATAAAGTTGTACATACCCTTTGACCCAGCAGTGCCCCTACTGGGTCTGTATTCCAAGGAAATCATAAAGGAGGGAAAAGGACTTACATGTGCAAAAATGGTTGTAGCAGCTCTTTTTGTGGTGGCAAAAAAATTGGAAAATGAGGAGATGTTCTTCTATTGGGGAATGGCTGATAATAAAGTAGTGGAATATTATTGTTCTATAAAAAATGAAGAGCAAATTGATTTTTAGAAAGGCCTGGAAAGATTTACACAAACTAATGCTGAGCGAAACAAGCAGAACTGGGAATACATAGTACACAGTAACAGCAAGTTTGTGTGATGATCAGTTTTGAAAGACCTGGTTCTTCTCAGTGGTTCAGTGATGCAAAGCAATCCCAATAAACTTTGGATGGAAAACACCATCTGCATCCAGAAAGAGAACTTTGGAGACTGAATGTAAATCCACACATGCTATGTACACTTTTTTTTCCCTCTCATGATTTTTCCCTTTTCTTCTGATTTTTCTTTCCTAACATGATTCATAAGAAAGTATATATACATGTAATCAGAAAAAAATAAATTTAAAAAAATCCCAAATATATGTGACATAGATTTATAGTAAATCTACTCAAAATGGTTTTGTAATTTTCCCCAAATCTGTTGAACAGCAAGTGAATAGCAATGGAATGAATGGTGGGAGTACATATAATCCAGAGTTAGGAGGGAGAGACCAAATGTTTAGGAGATTTTAAAAATAGCCGAAGTTAATAGGAATAAGGGCTTAAAGTTAATGTTTTGTCAAGAAAGTCGAAAGGAGAGATAGTAGATTTTACATGTATTATAATAAGGAAAAGGAAAATTGTTGTCTGATCCTTTTGAGGGACAAGTATATACCATTATGTACATAGTGGGTGCTTTAAACATGTTTTGTGGGAGAGACAAAGAACATGACTAAAAGGTGATTCTGAGCCTTTGCAAGGAGAATAATCATATTAATAAAAGTAGAAAGATAGAGGTTTTGAGAGAAAGATTAAATAAGAAACCTATCTGTATTTGTATATAATTTGCAAATATCTATATAAATGGTGCTGCTCTTCCTCTGTGGTTACTTATATTTACATTTGAGTTTTGTGTCCCTGAGGGGTAATTGCTGCTTTGGGTTCTAATGTGCCCTCTAGTTATATAATTGTAAGCTTCTCATCTGCCAGTAGTTTTAGCTCTAATCAAAGTCATTTATTAAAATGGTATAGTATAGTAAGAGCAATTGACAAAATATTGACCCCTTAAGCCTGGGTCCCCTGTCCTATAATTACATGTAGGTCCATGGGAAGAATGGGCCTCGACTTAGAGCTCAGTATAGGTAGTGTACTCATAAGACAGAGATGTCATTTAAGATTCTTTGTATCATCTAGTGTTTGATAAACCCAAAGATCCCAATTTTCGGATAAGAATTCACTATTTGACAAAAACTGCTGGGAAACTTAGAAATTAGTATGGCAGGAACTAGGCATTGACCCACACTTAACACCATACACCAAGATAAGATCAAAGTGGGTTCATGATTTAGGCATAAAGAATGAGATTATAAATAAATTAGAATAACATAGGATAGTTTACTTCTCACCCATGAAGAGGGGGGAGGCTCATGAGATGGCTTCAATGGCTCCTGCTGTGAAGCACCACATTCCTTAATTTCATCAGAATTGTACTTAACTCCATTCTTATCTGATTCTTCATGTTTTTCACCTAGTTTGTCAGTATCTTCCCTCTCCTGCACTTTCTTCTTTTTCCTTATTCTATAACTTACATAATTTCCTAAAGCTAATTGTATTAAGTTATATGTATAAAATGTTTCTTTAGGTATTGAATCAGGACCATTATCATTGTAATATTCACATAGTTGCTCTCCTACTAATTTCCACTCATCTGGATCTAATTCTTTTTCCTTAGAGAACCAAGGAGATGTGTTTTTTAATATTTTGAAGAGATCAATGATCTGCATCCAAATTACAATCAAACTTTGGTTTTTTAATGAGTTTGACGAAGCTTTCCACACATTTTCCTTGAAGTGGAGAAGAAGGTTCCTTTCTAAACATTTGTCCCATTTCAACTTCAGCTAGTTTTTCTTTATAAAGTTTCATTCTTGTCTATTTTTGTACTTATCCTAATTTCTGGGTCACAGATATAGGTTCTTAACCCCATGTTCGTATGCCAAAATGTAATGTTCTTGGTGGGTTTTCTGAAGGCCTTGGGAACAGCCTTCTTTTCCGCACATTACTAGATAACATTGTCTTTATCAATTCCACTGACTTAACACCTTGTAAGAATTCTTGTTTCAGAGTTCTGGCCCATAACAGAACATTAGCTAGAAGTTTTTTTTTTTTCAAAAAGGAATTTTGTTTTAATAGTTCAGTGACTTCTAGCTTATAATTCAGGACAAAATAAATGTCACAGTATGAATTCTACATTACTTGCCTTTTCCCCCTCCCATTTTTTCCCCACCTGAATAAATATTTTAGAAAATTGTCCAAAGACACTAGCATCTCATCACTACCTCTCTTTTTTTTGAAGTTTTTATTGATTTAACATCACTATCCTCCCTCTAAACCCTCCCAGAGAATCATCTTATATAAAAATAAATTTAAAAAAAACTAAAAAGAGAAAAACAAGAGAGAAAATCAGCATGAATACTAATATATACTGAAATTCTTTTTACCGTCTAAATCACATCTAGAATTCTTCACTATTATCTATCATTCTAGTCAAGAAGATGATAGAGTGATTCTGTTAACTTAGAAAGTTGACAATCAACTATTGTTTCATATCCACTATTTAGTTTCATTTGCATATTTAGGAAGGAAAGTAGTTGTTAGAATAATATCAAAATTGAATCATTATATATTTTTTGTACTGCTAATATATTATTTTTTATTTTTTTGCCAAGACAGTTAGGGTTAAGTGACTTGCCTAGAGTCAAACAAATGGTAAACTTTACTCTGAGGTCAGATTTGTAGTCAAGTTCTCCTGACTCCAGGGCCAGAATTCTGTCCACTGTACTATCTAACTGCTTCCTGTACTACCAATTATATGATAGATGATTTTGTGTTAATGCAAAATATCCCAAATAAAGGAAAACATAGAAAATGTAATCACCTAAATCAGGGAGTAGTAGCACAATGAATAAAACTGAAGTTTGCTTTGTAGAGGGCATAGAATGAACCTTTGTTCATACAATTCTTCATAAAAAAGTTCCAAGAAATTTTATAGTGAATAACAGATCTATCTTATAAAAACTTTATAGATTTTTTTGTGACATGAAAAAAATTTTTGTATTCCCAGTTACCAACATTTCTTTTTCACAAAAATATGATAATATGCTATTAAAAACAAGAAGCTTCCATATGCCCTCTCAGTTAAGAATGGCTTTTGAGAAATGTACAAATGCAATTATCTTGTAATAAATAAAATATCTGGACATTTTCTCAGTAAAATATGTGCCTGGAGAAATAAAAAGATGATGTTGTTACTGACAATAACATAGTATAAAAATGAGGAAGATAATTAAAACAGATCAAGGACATTAGGGATGAAAAAAATTTGTGTTTATAATTAAAAAGGCTAGTTAATATTCACCTTGTATATATATATATATATTCTCTTTATATATATATCTTTGTAATTGTCTTAGATATGATTTTTTTGGCTTGAATAATTTTTTTTATCACCAAGAAAACTTCAAGCACAAATATAATAAATTATATTTAGAAAAACAAAAATGCATTAGATTCTTCTTAATATCTTGGAATTCTTCAATCACTGCCTTCTTTCTACATCTATTTTTGGTCAACTTTTCTTTCATTCTTATCATTATTGTCTAATTTCTTCATTTTCTATACTAATAAAAGTATTACTGGTATTTTCTAGCATTCCAAAAGAAGGAACTATATAATTTTTCATTTAACAGCCCAAGATATGAAGACATAGATTTTAGAAACTGAAACAAAGATCATCTATCAGGTTAATTAATCAGAATATTTACTTATCTCATTCTTAGAATTGTGGTACATATTGTTCATGCTTTCTCATAAAAGAAGTCTCCCAATTACAGACAGATAATTTCTAAAACGTCATTGTAAAATTGATTAGTTAGAACTTTAAACATATCATCATCCCTTAGAAATTATCTTATACATGACATTATGTTCTATGACATATTTAGGTTGACCCAAGGTTGTTAATTTTGTTGACTTTTATTAGAAATGGAGAAATTCAGAAGAATTGTGCAGGAAAGAAAATAAGTTGTGTTTTGTTCACATAGAGTTTTGAATGTCTATGGGTCAATATTTTGTAATGACTAATAGAGGACATTGAGAAAGAGCAGTCAGACTAGTAGATGAAAGAACTAAAAAAGTAGCATCAAGAAAAACCAAGAGAGTGGACAACAGCTTTGCAGAGAATTTAAGACAGATAAGGATTGAATAGCACTGATAGATAAAAAGTTGCCACAAATGCAACCACATTTTGAAAACATGGAAACTGAATCTTAGAGAAGTTAAGTGAGTTGTCCAGTATTCGAAGTTGATTCAAGTTTGATTTAAACTCAGGTGTTTCATGACTCCAAGTCCCATTTTCATGAAAGGAAAAGAGCCAGATTTAATTAATATGAGTAAATAAATGACTGTAGTCCTAAAACCTTAGTAGAAGACATCACATTTTTAGAAGGGGATACAACTAGTCTTAAATCAGTGGAATTTCAGGCAGAATACTAAAGGGAAGTAAAAAATATTCAGGCAGTGTAGGAAGAAGTTATTTGGAGCAAAGCTACTTCAAGCTAATCCTAGCAGGAGTTTGCCTTTGGGGAGCAATCAACACTCCCAAAGTCGTTTGACCTTATCACAGCTTCTCCCTTTCCTTCAGAATCTTGATAGATTTTCTAAATGTCCAAGATGTTTTCCTAACAATTTCCTTAGCTACTGGAAAGAAAGAGAGGAAAAGGACTGAGAAGGAAAAGGAATAAGTGACTCTTTAAAAATGTACAAGATGTTTCCAAGTTGGAAATGTCTATATAAAAAAAAGCATGACTTTTATGAATTAGAAGAAAACGACAATTTTGCCGAGAGACAAAACATAAAAAATTAACAAGAAGAAGAGGCAAAAAAAAAAAGGTAGCAAATGAGTGCTTCCTACAATATACTATTTGGGCTCTATTGGAAGAGGGAGAGGTAACAGTGGAAACTGGAAAGAGAATACCTTGTGGAAGCATTAGGAAAGATGAACTGGACTTTGAAGGATGGGCAAGGATTGATAATAAGATACTATTTTTGGGTATGAGGCAAAGGTGTGAATAATGATACAGAGATAGAAATAATTTGGCTTGTTGTTATTATCAGGCATAGAGAGGAGACCAATCTAATTGGGATTGTGAGTTTTTTTGGATTCATTTTGACTTTTTTTTTTCATTGAGAGTCATTGAAAGTTTTTGAGTATGGTAGCTACACTACGAAAGCAGGGCTTTAGGATTACTCTGACAATCTTACACAGAATGTACTGGAGGTGGGACAGACTGAAGGTAAAGAAAACCAGTTAAGTGACTCAGTAATTTAGATATCAGTTAATCAGGATCTCCCTCTCAAATAAAAATGTATTAATAACTTTAGTACTAGTTCATTAAAGTCATAAGATCATAAATAGCTGGGAGGGACCTCAGAGACCATCATGATTAAGTTCTATACTTTGTAGGCAAAGAATCTGAGATTCAGAGAAGTATTGAAGATTTTTTCTTGCTTATGATCACACAATTAGTAATTATCAAGACTGGGATGCAAATTTAGGGATTATGATTCCAAATTCTACTCAAATGAAAGTCATAAAGAATGAGATGTAACTGAAGTAACTGACCACCAACAAAAACCAACACATTTATAGAATCTGACAGGTATATTAAATGTTCCACATTCATAGTTCCCTTTTAGAGAAGGGAAAGAAGTCTATTTTCTCATCTCTTCTTTGGGAATAGACATGGTCAGTATAATTCATAGTATTTATTTTAATTTATATTCTTTCCATTTATATGTTAGTAGTTACTGTATATGTTGTTTGTTTTTCTGATTCTGTTTTCTTAATATTGTTCTGTTTTTGTCATACTATATAAGTTCATTAGTGTGCTTGTCTTTCCAACAGTCTCTCCAACACTGACCACTCTCATAGTTAAACATCTTTGCCAGTTTACTGGAAGCAATATGAAACCTCAGAATTATTTTGATTTACATTTCTCTTAGTATTAATGATTTGAAATGATCTATTATTTAGTTGTTAATATTTGCAATTCTTCTTTTACAAATTTTTTGTTCATAGCCTTTGATATGTTATCAATTGGAACATGATTCTTGGTCTTATAAACTTGTATTAGTTTCATACACACACAGACACACACACATATTACACATATATACACAGAAGCATATATAAATATGTATAATGAAGCATAAGATTCTGGGAGAGCTGTTCTGTGGTGTTCTCTTCTTTATAATATAATGGTTCTCTCTGGAAGCAAGTTTCTTGGGGAGGTTTTCTGGAGGTAGCCTTAGTTTCAGCTAAAAGTAATAATCACTCCAAATGCACCCAGGGATTAAAGCACAGTCTTTTATTGTCTCTTCCAAAATCTTATCTCCTTGCTTGGCTAGTTTTCTGGAGGCCTTCTCTTTCCTTGGTTCCAAGAGCTCTTGTCACTAGTCCTTTGCCTCGGCTCCCTTCAGCTTCCAGCCAGCACAAAGGGGGAAGATGGAATGAATCTGTCTTGCCTCAGAGAGAGGGCTTCTCTCTGAACTCACTTGACGCTCCCTTCTCAATCTTTTCAGCTGAACTAACTTAACTGGCTTATTGAAGCTCTATTTATGCTCCTTCTCCGAGAGTGGGATTGTGGGATCTGAGAGTGGGATTATGGGTTTCTTCCCAGAGTGCTCTCTGGCCCTAAGAGCTTCTTGCTTATATGAGCTCTTTAAAGGTGTGAACACAAGCATTGTTTCTATCAGTATTAGTGATTTATTACTTTGTAAGGATTTGCTCTAAGGTGTGAACCAATAAACATTGTATCAATTCCACTGAGTTTGTTAACTAGGTTTCTAACATATCCCTTGAGTTATACCTTGTTTCAAGTTGAGTTAACACTGGGATTCTAACACTGTTTGGAATGTACAAAAGTGTTAGAGTAGCCACAAGGAATCCTTTAAGCAAGGGGGCAGATCAGGATGATCTAAGGGGGCCATTTAAATGTCAGAGGTGAAAAGGGAGAAGTAAAGTATGGGCAGGATCTAGAGATTTGGAGAGGTGTTAGGGAAGGTTCTAGTTGAGAAGAAACTCACATGTGCATTATGTCTGTGTCAGCAATTGCATGATGGAAATACAGGCAGAGGGATGTGCTAGTACAGGATAATGAGGGGGCTTTGGTTGCAAAGGTTCCTTGTAGTGTGCCTGTACAGGGGAAGTAAGAGTCCCTTATCTGTAGGGTCCTTACTGATTTGGTGCGTTGGGTAAGCCTTGCTGGTACTGACAAGATAAAACAGTACCTAGAATGTGGTCTCCTTTTGTGTGGGATAAAGTTGACAATGGGAACAGGTGGACTCAGAGTTTACCTTATTCATAAAACATTATTGGAGTTCACATAGTTGTGAATGATTGTACTACATCATGTATATCCTAAATATTACATCCATATCAGAGATATTTAATTCAAAGCATCTTTTCCCCAACTGATTGTTGTCCTTTTTATCCTAGTTACATTGATTTTGTTCATGCAAAAGTCTTTTCAATTTTATATAATGTAAATTTACTATTTTATCTTTTTTTAAATCACCCATGATCTTTCTTTAGCTAAGAACTCTCCATCTAAACAAAAGAATGAAAGATAATTTAATTTTCTGCTAATTAAAAAAAATCACCTTTAATAATTAGTTTATTATCTGTTTTGAGTTTTTTTGTTAAAAACCCAATTTCTACCATACTGCTTTTCAATTTTGGAAATATTATTATCCCTTCAATCCAACTTTTTTTTTTTATTATTTCCCTTGAAACTCTAGAGTTTATGTTCCTCTAGATTAATTTTATTATTTTGTCTGACTCTAAAAAGTATTCTTTTGGTATTTTGGTATAGTACTAAATCTAGAAATTAATTTAGACAGTGTCATAATTTTTTTTTATCATGATGCATACCAACTATCTGATTATTTAAGGTTTTTTTTTTAAAAATTTCTATTGAGTGTTTTGTTTTAAATGTGTCTTGGTAAATTGACTCCTAGATATGCATTTTGAATGGGACTTCTCTGGTTTTATTTTTTTTCCTTTTGGGTTTGTTATTATTTAGAAATGCTTTTGATTTTTGTGTATTTATTTAGCATATCGGTTTTTTACTGAAACTATTAATTGTCTCAATTTCTTTGCATCTCGTTTGAGGTTTTCTCAGTGTACCATCACATCATCAACAAGTAGGGATTGTTTTGTCTCCTCTTTGCCTATGTTTATGATTTTAATTTCTTTTTCCTTATCACTATTGCTAGTATCTATGGACCTATATGTTAAAAAAAAAAAAAGAACTAGGGCAAGGGTACATCCTGGTTTTATTCTTGTATATACTGAGACTGTTTCTGGTCTTTTATAATTGAAAATAAATGCTAACTTTATTTTAAGGAATTGCTTTTTAATCATATTAAAAATGGCCATTCAATGTGATATGCTTTGTAGAGTTTTAACATGAGCATTATGCTTTTTCAACAGCTTTTTATATATCTATTATTATATTAAAAGGATTTGGGTGCTTTTCTTTTTTATATGATTAGTATATTATTTTCCATGTATCAAACTATCCTTGTATCCTGTGTATAAATCATTTGGTTATAGTGAATAATTTTTTGGATATATTGCTGTAGTCTTTTTTGCCAAAATTTTATTTAAATTTTTAAAATCAGTATTCATGAATGAAAGCTTATATTGTTTTAGTGAATTAACACCAGATTACTGAGTTATAAAAATTAAAGAATAGTGAAACCTATTTCATTAGAATGCTACTCTGGCCATAGATAATGCCTAATTCCACTCTTCTCTCACTGAATAGTTTCCTTTAACCAAAAGTCTACAGTTTTTCAAATTTATCCCAGAATAGGACAAGAATATGCTATCTTACCACCTACAAATGACTATTATGCTATCCATTTTGGCAGACATTTACTTACATTGTCAGAAGAAGATTCTGACCAAAGAATAGAAAGGAGGTTGTAAATTATCATAGAGTTGCAAAAATTAGGTCATTATAGACTCTTTGATACTTAATAGAGCAATCAAAAAACAATGAAATTTAAATATGTACTGTTTTGATGACAAAAAAGCTTATGACAATCTCACATTCATATTTGCTGAAAATTTTGAAGGTTTATAAGATTGACCTTTCAATTGCTCATTTTTTTTTGCAGCATACAATGAGTAAATGAAATATTATGTTACATTTTTCAAAAAGTAAAAGGCTGTTAAATCTAAACTGATATGTACAAAATGGGGAAAATTTCATAGGCTGATTTAATCCTGTCTGGGTCTAATGGTGATTGATTTTATCACGCAAATGATTTCTCTAGTAATTTCTACAATATGAACAACTTGAACCTCTATACTAATTCAAATGAAGTTTCATAAGTTTTTAAAATTACCAATAACTTTTAATATTAATGTAAATTGTGGAGTTCAATATAGATAAATTCAAATCAATTCAAATCAATAATAAAAGGATACTCCCATTGTGATATTTACAGTTAATAAAAACATTTAAAATTTAATAAAAACCTAAATATGTAATTTCCTTCAATTAAGGGGAAAAATAACTACAGAAAGAAAAAAGAGCTGAATAAAAGATTTGATTTACATATGGAAAACATAATGAAAATTTATCTTAATGCAGATTGTCATTGATTGCATTTATAAGATATATTTTCTAATGAGGCCAAGGAGTATGTTGGTATAATTTAGGAGAGACTGATTGCTACTAAAAGTTATCACAAATATATAATTAAACATAATTTGGCTAATGGTAGGCACCAATAATATTTGACAAGCAGAGAAGCAATTGAAAATATTCTTGATGGACACAGTGGCCTAAATGCATTTGCTAAGAAGATAATAACAGTAAACCCTCAAATGTAAATGAATAAGTGGATTAACACAATATCAAAAACCTCAGACCTTTTGAAGAAAGACCAATTCTAAAACCTGTTGGGATAATGACATAATATTAGATCAATAATCAGAGCACGTATTCTATTTAATTAAAAATACAACAGTTTGTGACTTAATAAATGGGAGAAAGAATTCTGCAAGAATCTTTGCTTATACAAATTATAGACATCCTTTGGATAGCATTGCTCTAACTGAAGCTATTAAAGTTGTTTTTGAATAAATCATAACCATATTTGTCAAAAAAACCTCAAAACTTCCTGCCGTGTTCTTTGATTGATCATCCATTAAATTTTATGAGGAAGAAACAAGGATATGATGTAGTGTAGTTAAAAAACATTCTTGGCAAGATACATTATTTGTCTAGTACTGGGTTCTATTTTGACCTTGCAGATAACAGTTGCTATGGCCTTAGATCTTTGGCTTCTGTGACCTTTTCACTTCTTCGGGCTTCTGCTTCTTCTTCTGTCAAGTGAGGGGTTTCAACTAGACAATGTTATGAGGTTACTTTCAAGTCTAAATCTTATCCTTTGAAGATAATCGCTCCCTATTTTTGTTGTCCAGTCATGTCTGACTCTTCATGAACCCATTTGGGGTTTTCTTGGTAAAGATACTGACATAGTTTGCTGTTTCCTTCTCCAGCTCATTTGATAGATGAGAAATTGAGGCAAACAGAGTTAAGGGACTTGTCCACTTAGTTAATAAGTTTGAACTCAGGAAGTTGTTGTCTTGACTCTAGACCTGGCATTTCTATTCATTGTACCACCTAGCTGTAACTTCAGTTCAGAGAAACAATCAATTATAGACTTTGCCTCCCGTGTAGCTTTCTCTTTGAAAGCAAGAAGCATGAAAATTGACACTTACATAGTGCTGGATCCAAAGGGGACATAACTGCTACATAGATTCTTGTCTCAGTTACCACTGAGTTGGACCCTGAAGGTCACTCCCAAAGGGCTTCCTTGGGCTTTGAAACTATACTGACTGTAAAATTGGGATGTTGGTTCATTAGGATACCAGGCCACTCGAGAGCCTGGGAGACCCAAATACTTGCTTGAGCACACTGACTTGAACAAAAAAAAAAAAGAAACACAAAGGTCAAGGACCAAGATCCAAATCATGATGCCCCAAAGCCTTGGAGAATAGAAGGTCCAAGACCTCCTTCTCTCAGCATCTCTCTCATAGCATGGTTTCCCCAAATGCAGTCAGCACAGGGGTCAGACCACTAGAGTACAATGGAGCAGAATCAAACAGCAGAAGCCAACTAAGGTCTCTCATTTCTGGTTTCACCATTGTAGCCAATCAGAGTCTTCTTCTACATCTACATGTAGTTAACATATCAGTGAAACAATTACAGAATATTTATGCACACTCAAGTCTCTTCAAGGCAATTCAGTCAAATATTATCATGACTCCCCCAGAAGCAAACTTCCTAGCCTATTGTACACAGCCAATGACTTCAGAGGCATTTTCTACATGAGTCAGATCCATGTTGCACCAGCATTTTTATTCTTAATTTATAAATGATAAAACTGAGGCTGAAAGAGTTAAATGACTTGTCTAGTTGATGATATTTGAACCACATCATTGAATCTAAAATCCGTTGTCAAACCAATTTCTTGTATTATAAGATATAAACCACAAATATAAGACTTGGAGCTCCAGTTCAAGAATTTGCAAATTAAAAAGGAACCAAAGGGAAAAAAGGTAACTGTTTAAAACATTTCTCCAACTTAAAAAATAATCATACCTTATTAGATAGAGAGGGTAGGTGGAGTGGACCACTGCATATAGATCAGTGGCCTTGGAGACAGAAGGGCTTGAGTTCAAATGTGGCTTCATACACTTGTCTCTGTGGTCCTGGACAAGACAATTAACCTTGTTTGCCTCTATTTCTCACCTGTAAAATGATATGGAGAAAGAAATGGCAAACCACTCCAATGTCCCTCCCAAGAAAACCCCAAATGGGATCACATGCAATTGGACATCACTCATATAATATAACAAGAAAAGTAGCAATAATACTGTGTTTTCTTGGATTAAACAGACATTCATTACAGAGGATAGTAGGGATTATTATATGACTATGATATGATTATTATATTAATAGTGCATTAAGATCAGTCTAAAGACACAGCCTACATAAATAATGAACACGACAATAGAAACTGTGACTTCTTCTGCAGAACTGAAGCTCTCGATGAATATTTTTGCTGTGTTCATTTCACAGTCAAAGAACTCTGCTAGTGCAGCCTAGGAAACACCCTACCATATAAAGTTGCTGAAGGTGTAAATTATAATTCATCAAATGGTTGTTGATGTTTTAAAACATTACGAACTTCTCTAAAATATATTATAAAACATATTATAATCTTTAAAATCCACGACTGCCTTCAAAGGTAGCATTTATATCCCAGAATTATACCCTTTTATCTTCTTTGCCCCCATACCAGCCCTTCAGAATTTTCACCGAATTGCAAACTGGGAGTCAGGTAATAATGTTTGTTTCTTAGCTTTCAGTGGAAGCTGTTTATTTTCGTAGGCAATTTTCATGTGTGATGAAGTGAAATGTTGAGAAGGCAGCCTCTCATCAGTGGACAAACAATGCCTAAGAATTTAGCTAATGGCCCCCCTTCAGTGCAGAGAATAGATGGCGACAATTGTACTTCCAGACTAAACCAAGAGCTCCTTGTTCGGCTGCTAGGTGTTAATGCAAATTTGTTCTTCAGCTCATTCAGCCCTGGGGCTCCCATCCTTTGATTTAATTAAATGTAATTGGTTACATTGCTCCTCCCAGGCCCCTGAGGTGTTTTTGTTTATTGCTTACTCTGTGCAATAATGCTTCAATTCAAGGCAGAAAATGCTGGATAAATAAGAGCCTTTTTCCCAATGCTGGCTTTGCTGGGAGATTATTCCCCTCAAATAGTTTGGTTTTAGTGTTGAAAGTAAATGACCAGTGAAATAAACTCATTGGGTGGCAAATGTAGCATATCCAAAAGCTGGGAAGTAAGTAGGGTAAATTACACGAAACTGGAAAAAGATATGAAGTTGTAACATTAAATTAATAAGTGCATGCACTAATATTGTAAGTGCATTTGACACTTTAAAATAAATAATGTTTCAATTAGTAGGATTACCATTGTTCCAGTAAGTGCTATGAAAGTACTGTGAAATAACTTTTGTTCATAATTTAAAAATTGAAGCTGCATCTTTCTAGTCAAACACATGCTAGTGACATTGTTTAAAAAAATGCTTGAGTGATTCCGACATACGGATTAAGTCCATACAGATATCTTGTTCCGTTGTTGGATGATGGTTTTTAAAAACTTAATTGCATTTTTTTCCTGCCTCAGATTTTAAGTAACAATTTTCGATGAATGATACTTCCCCCCCCCCCCCTTTTATGGTTTTCATTTGCTTTCTAGGGCCGAGAGTGGATGGGGAATTATTTTACTATTTTGACAAGCGCTGAGATAAATCCAAGAAATTTAGAAGTTAAGGAACTACCTACCATCAGTAGTTTCCAATTCAGCTTTGAGTACCACTCTATATAAATATCTTTTCCTTTTTCTGTCCCTGTTATAGAGAATGACCTGCCAGAAGCTGGTATTTTATTCTAGTATTGCCTGGTTAGGTGCTTTATTTGCTTTCATCTTTCTCTGGTCTTTATTCCTTCCTTTTCTGTGTAGATGTATAAGACACTGCATCAGTGACATTTTTATTAATGTAACAGGCTTTCTAAGACCTTGCTGTGTCACAGGCACTACTCATACCTTTTATGATGGAAAAAAATAAAAAATCCATGATATGGAAATGTATTCTTCTGCACTTCACAATAGGATTGTTTTGCAGTGTCTTCTTATAAGACCTTCCTCTCATTCTGCTGCAAGATGCTATACTGAACTTTTAGGCTTTATCATATTGTGAGAGCAGAAGGTCAGGATTTTCTTCTAGTGGATTCCCTTAATGAAAACCACTTCAGTAATTATTAAAGCAAATATTCTCTTTGAAAGGTGAGGAACTGACCTCAGATTGAAGTCAGTCCAATGGCAGTCCAGTTGTTCAGGGAAAAAGTCAGGTTAAATAGTCACATCTTGGAAACAAGTTCTTAAAAGATAGTGCGGCACCTTGATTTATCTTTAGCATAAACCAGTTCTGCTATGTAGAGATAACTTAACTGTGGTCCTGTCTCCTAGCATCCGCACGGGAGACAAATATTCCTCCATACCATTGGTTTGGTGGTCAGAAGTGTTTATCATTCTTTGCTCAGTTTTTACGTAGGGGCAAAGAAACACAGACCAGATTAATACATTTTCTATAAGCACATGAGAAAAATGTGAAGCTGTACTTATGAAATCTTGTTAAATGGGAGTGCTAAGTGCCTTTGTAACATCAAAAGAAAAAGGCAAATATTTGGAAAGAAAGAAATTCTGTGGTTGCCATCCATCGGGCTGTACCTCGGTTCTTTCCTACTTGACTAATTGTATTCACTTTGCACTGGTAATAATCAGCCCATTGCTCTTCCCCTGACTGTGACTCCTCCGAATCTACAGCTTTGATTGGAGACTCTCAAGCCCTGCCTGGGCTCGGGAGCACTGATTGCAGAAGCACTCCACACACTTCCCTCAGAAGCATTTGGCAGACTGGGGTAGTGTTGAACAGCGATGCCCCTGGTTTTCACCAGAGGGTACTGGTGGGAGGAGAAACAGAACTTACTCCTGCCTTGCAGCTGGCAGACAGTGATTATGGAAAATGGGTTTTCAAGGAGCCACGAAGTAATTGCAGGGTAACTTTTGGATGTTATTTTCCAATGTTTGCCTCAGCAGATGATGATGATTAATTGATGTATATTATTTTATGCAAATTTGAAACTTCATTTAATTCTAAAGGTCGAGGTTAGTGCTTTGGGCTAGAGCCTAAGGCTTCTTTGGTTCAGACTGTTCTAATCCTAGACAGAATATCCTCTTTAAATTTCAAAAAGACAGTTTTCCTTTCTATATATAGTAGATCTAGATAATTTCTTGTTTGTTTTTATATCCTCCGGAGGCTAAAGGAAAATATGGTTAGGATACTTTTCCATATGGAGTCTTTCTTTTCTACTCTACATAATACACTATATTTTGAAAGAAATGTATTTTTCCTTTAGTAAGAGCTTTTCATTAAATTTGGGAGAAAAAGCACGGGCATCTTTAAATATCAGTAAGAACTTCTCTTTTTCTATTGCTTTAATAGCTAGAGTGAAGAAAGCTATCTCCAAACTTTATTTCTTCTCCAGTTCATTTTAAGGCAAGGCTAATTTTTCTTTCCTTTATTACTTCTTTTAAAGTAATAAAAATAACTGATTGCAAAGGAAATTAAATTCTATCTAATTAATACATGTTAGTTTGTGTTAACATAGGAAACTTTGTAATGTCCCAGCAGATACTCTGTAAATAAATGCATGTATAGTATCAATTAGTTTCATGAAATTAATTAATTTAGCTTACTCTAGAAATTCATTACTAGTAAGGAAAAAAATCTAAGAAATGATCATTTGAGAATATACTATTGATAGTGGTGCTTCTACAGATTTAAGAATTTTACTGAGATTTTTAAATTCTTAAAGATAAATTTTTCTCCTAGTATAAATTAGAAGTGACATATCCAATGATCTTATAGTTTCCATATATTTGTTTACTAAAAGATGCTGGATAACCGAGAAGGCTTCCTATTAGAGTAATGAGAATTTATTGTTGTTCACCTTGATTCAGCTCTTGATTAGAGTATCCCTGCTAAAAGGGAAATAGGATCATAGATATGGAACTAGAAGGGGAACTTAGAGGCATTCTCGTCTAACACTCTCATTTTCCAGATGAAGATTCTGAGATCCAGAGTGGTCAAGTAGTACATATACTGTACATATACATATATGTAGTCTTTTCACTTTAGAGTAGATATCCTTGCAAAATGGATTTTCTAAAAAATGTAGTTTTGGAATATATGTCTTTATTTATACTTGAATTTGAATATGGACATGCTGACATTTTAAGAATTCACAACAATTTTTTAAAAATCTAGCTTTTTCTAGTTGTTCAGTTTCATCCAACTCTTTATGCCCCATTTGGGGTTTGCCATTTCCATTTCTAACTGATTTTACAAATGAGGAACTGAGGCAACCAGAATTGTGTTGCCCAGGTTTACACAGTTAGTAATTTGAATTTAGGGAGTTAAGTCTTCTTGACTTCAGGCCTGGCCCTCTATTTACTGCAGCACCTAGCTGCCCAGATTTTTTAGACAATTCTCTTAAGAGTTACTAAAATAATTATTATTTTGTATAAGTGACTATTAATAACCTAAGTTGAAAATAACATTTTCACTATTAGAAATTTAGTTTGCTTAATTTTGGTCTTGTTCCAAATAATATCATAATTGAACTTACTGATCTAAAAATGTTTACACAAAAATGAATTGTAGTGCAAAAATAAATTTAATAAGTTTCGAATGAAAGAAACAGTAAAAAAATAGGAGAACCTGAAAAGAAAAATGCTATTTTCATGTATATAATAAATTACTGAAAAGCTAAAGGTTAAGCATCTTTGATTGCTATATTGGCTTTATGAGCAAAATTTTTTCTGATTTGGAGAAGAGAAAATTTCATTCTGAAATACCATTTTACTTGGCTGTGATAGAATGTGAATCCAAACTTGTTTCAACAGTAAAGAAATGTTAAGTTGATATATTTTTTCATTCTTCCCTTAAAAGTAGTTCATTTTCATTCATTGCCATTTCCTTTCATTTACATACAGAATAAACACAACTGTATGGTGCTGCATGAACTTTTTTTCTTCAAATGAAGTAGGTGAGCTACTTAGTGAGCATATTGCTTTTCTCTGCCAAATAGATATAAATTTGGCAGTCCAGGGCCAAAAGATGTTTAACTAACTTATCTAAATGGGTCCCTTTTTGTCCACATATGTTCAATGAAAAAAAAATGTTGCTGTCATGGTAGCCAAAAAATGGTACTTGAAGATTTTTGTTGTGGCAACTTTATTAAGTGAATGCTGAATGAAAAGAAACAAGTGTTCAATTATAGTATGATGCATATGGTAATTTTGTTTTTGTTTTTGGTGTTGAGTGAAGTCTCCATTGATGGGATATCTTAGACTTTATGAAACCATCTGTTTATGAGAAGATGGGGAGGGGAGTGTGCCAATCTGCTAAAGTTATATGTTATGCAAATAACAGATGGCTGAGAAATAGGTTTACCCTTCTGTGAAAATTTGTTGCGTCTAATATATCAAATAAATCCTTGTCTTTGGGTATTAACAAATTTTAAGAAGTCTTGACTATTATATATTGACTCGTAGAAAATATGTATTGATAATCTACATTATTGATCTCCTCCTCATTCTCTTAACCTTGACAGGATGTTCTACATTTTCATAAAATTTCATTTCATTTCAACGATCTGTGCCAGCCCTTCCTTTTTAATCTTTCTGATTTTAATGTCATTAGAAAATATGCCTATGGTCTGATGGCATGTGTTTAGCTCTATGTAAAGTTATATTAAAGGCCTATCTCTATGATTACAATTCTCAACAGATATTGAAAAGGATCATAATTAAAAAGGCAAAAAAAAAAATAGGTAGCCATATCTGTTCTGTTCCAGATTATATTTAACCCATATTTATTTTTCCTCTTAGTTTGAATTTCCTACTGTTTATCCTACTTGCAATAATTCTCTGGTTGTTTCTGATTTTATTTAATACATATATATTGAGTGCTTGTATTGTGTAAGGCATTGTGAAAAAGTATAAAATACTCCAATACTCGAAGTCAGGGACTGTTTTTTAGTATTTCTTTGTGGTTATTAGTCCCTCAAACTCTAAAAAGACCAAAATTATATCACTATGTTGAGGTCAAAGTATAGTGCATCTGACTATGATTGATCATCCTAACCTGAGCTTAGGTGTACCACAGGTCAAGCACAAATAGACCATATGAATATTTGGAGTGGCGATGTCTCTAAATTTGCACATCTCATATTTTTTTTTGAGCAATTGTAATTCTGCTTTGCTCATACAGCACAGTACCTTATTTGACGCAGGCAGTCCTGTGCCAGTTTCTCCCATGTTTCAGAGTCCTGTCCAAAGTTTTTCAAAGAGACCTTGTTTTACTTCTTCTGACCTCCATGTGAGCACTTGCCTTTTGTGAGTTTTCTCTAAAATTGCCTTTTAGGTAAATAAACTTTTCCCATTGGAATAAAGTGTGTCTCCAGCTCGGACTTCAGGAAGCTGGCCTTTGGTAAGCTTTGTTTCACTCAGGGCTGTTATTTGGATATGATACCCCTTTTCTAGCCCCCTCCTCATGCCAGAAAGTGACAAGTCCTTAAATAGACTGCTTAGACCTCCCCCCCCAAACCAGGGGGAGCAGTCAGAAGAGCATAGTAAGTGGCCTGAGCCAACTGTGTGCAGACTTGTGACTACAACTCCAGTGTCCCTGCACTTGTTGCTTCATCACTTGTCTATCCCCATACTTTGTGGTAGTTTAGAATGGTAATATGATATGGATGGCAAGTCTTTTGACTCATATGTAAATTAGATGTAAGGGCAGCAGAACTGCATGAAGTCATAGGCCTTCCTCTGCTCCAGAATCAGCAGCTTCAGCTGTCTTGGCAGTCTTTGGAACAAAGTGTGCCCACTCCACCATGGGTAATCTTTTATTTATTTATTTATTTTATTATAGCTTTTTATTTAGAAGTTTTATGCCTGGGTAATTTTATAGCATTGACAATTGCCAAACCTTTTGTTCCAATTTTTCCCCTCCTTCTCTCCATCCCCTCCCCCCGATGGCAGGTTGACCAATATATGTTAAAATATGTTAAAGTATAAATTAAATACAATATTAGTATACATGTCCTAACAGTTATTTTGCTGTACAAAAAGAATCGGACTTTGAAATAGTGTACTATTAATCTGTGAAAGAAATCAAAAATGCAGGTGGACAAAAATAGAGAGATTAGGAATTCTATGTAGGGATTCATAGTCATCTCCCAGAGTTCTTTCACTGGGTGTAGCTACTTGAATTCATTAATGCTCTATTGGAACTGATTTGGTTCATCTCATTGTTGAAGAGGGCCGGGTCCATCAGAATTGATCATCATATAGTATTGTTGGTGAAGTGTGTAATGATCTCCTGGTCCTGCTCATTTCACTCAGCATCAGTTCATGTAAGTCTCTCCAGATCTTTCTTAAATCATCCTGCTGGTCATTTCTTACAGAGAACAATAATATTCCATAATATTCATATATCACAATTTATTCAGCCATTCTCCTACTATGAGTAGTCTTAACATGCTTGGAGCAGACACTCTCCTCACTCAGCTGTAGCTTTGATACCTCAACTTGGTTTACCTCATTTGGTGAGAGTGTTGGGGGGCCATTTGGACATCAAAATTGGAAAGCAGCGCTGATGACGGCTTGGCCAGGGGTACAAGTCTTCCCTGAACAACCGTATACCCCGCTTTTCTTTTTATTCTCGTAGCAGTGCCTGGCATGTTGTAACCATTTAATAAAGGCCTGACTGACTCACAGAAGTGAATGTGATTTTTTTTTACCCTCATGGAGCTTACAAACTCAGAGAAGAAATGTGCCATGTACATGTAATAAGTGTAATCAAATAGAATGTAAATGCATAGAATGTTAGAGGAGAAAAGAAAGAGTAAACTGAGGTATTTTTTCTTTCCTGCTTTTTTTTGTTAGCTGTTTTAAAACAAACTCAGATATCTTTTATGTGATTCTAACTTTATGTGATTCTAACTTTATGTGATTCTAAACTCTGTTCTGGACACGTAATAGATATTTAATAAATGCCTCCTGTATGAGTGGTGTTTCACACCAGTGAAATGGAGCATTAAAATGAATCACTGCTCTTGGCTCTACTTGAGGTGGGAGAGAAAGAAAAGGAAAGGAAAAAGTAGGGAAAAGAATAGAACTTGCCTATTTGGATTCTGATTAGCCTAGAGCTAGTGAAAAAAAAAATTGGTAACTGTATTTAAACATAATTGATTTCCTTTCTAATCTTACCTTGTTTTATGAATTTAAAAACATTATATTGAGGAGGGGTCCACAGGCTTACTCAGGAAGCCCAAATCTCGTGCAGTGATACCAAAAAGATTATTACTCCTGTCCTAAACCTAGAAGGAAAGAAGAAAAGACAACACAAAGAACAGCCTTATTTTATAGTATTTGAGAATCAAGAAATCCAAGTATAGGTTATCAGTCAACTGGATAGACAGTCACAAACCTTAAGTAAATATAAAATTATGTTCCTAGAAAACAGACACTGTGTTATGCTCCCAAAGTATTCTACACAGAGATGGATATCAATACATTGTAGCTTCCTTTTTTTGGAAGGGGGGTGATTATGATAAGGGATGTAGAAGTTGAAAAAAAGTTGAAGGTAGAAGAACTTATTAAATAAGTATGCTTCAATTTGCATTCAAAGTTTATCATTTATCTCTATGGAGGTAGAATGAGACCTTTAGAATTTGTCCTAGATCATTGTCTTAATCAGAGTAGCTAAGTAATTACCAGTTAATCATCATCATAATATTCCTGTTACTGTGTATGATGCTCTTCTGGTTCTTCTCACTTCACTTTGCATTAGTTCATATAAGTCTTCCCAGGCATTTCTGAAATCATCCTGCTTGTCATTTACTATGGCACAGCAGTATTTCTTCACAATTATATACCACAATTTCTGCAGCCATTCTCTAACTGATAGGCATTTCCTCAATTTCCACATTCCATTCTTTATTCCATAGAAAGAACTGCTATGAATACTTTCATACGTACATTTCCCTTTGTCTTTAATGTCTTTGGGATAAAGACATAGTGGTATTGCTAAATCAAACGGTATACACAATTTGTTAACACTTTAGGCATAGTTCCAAATTGTTTTCCAGAATGATTGGCCCAGTTCACAACTCTACCAGCAATGTATTAGTGTCCCTATTTTTCCATATCTCCTCCCCTTTGACATTTGTCATTTTCCTTTTCTGTCAGTTAGCTATTTTATAAAATATGAGGTGGTATCTCAGAATTATTTTAACTTGCATTTCTCTAATTATTCATGGAGGGAAACTAGGTGATGTACTGGATAGAATGCTGTTCCTGGAGTCAGGAAGACTCATTTTGGTGAGTTCAAATCTGACCTCAGGCACTTACTAGCTGGGTGACCCAGGGCAAATCATTTCACCTTGTCTTAAGCTGTAAAATGAGCTGGAGAAGAAAATGGTAAACCATTCTAGTATCCTTTCTGGAAAAAACCCTACATATGGTCACAGAGAGTTAGATGTGACTGAAAAAATGACTAAACAACAACAAAACTCATTTATTATTTAGATCATTTTTTTTAATATGACTATTGATAGCTCTTTTTTCTTCTTCTGAAAACTGCCTATGAATATTCTTGGCTATTTATCAGTTGTGGAATGGCTCTTATTTTTATGAATTTGACTCAATTCCATACATACTTGAGAAATGGGACCTTTATTAGAGAAATTTGCTGTAAAAACTTTAACCCAATTTCTTTCTTTCCTTCTAATTTTGGCTACATCAGTTTTGTTTGTATAAAACTTTTAATTTCATTTACTTCCTGTGATCCTCTTTATCTTTTGTTTAGTCATAAACTCTTTTCTTATTCATAGAACTTACAGGTAATATTTTTTCATATTCTTCTATTTTGCTTATTATGTCACCCTTTATGTCTAAATCATAGACCTTATCTTGGTATGCAGTGTAAGGTACTTATCTCTAGTTTCTGCCAAATTGTTTCCAGTTTTTCCAGCATTTTAGGCAAAAGAATTTTTCTTCCCAAAGCTTGGATATTTGAAGATATTAAACACTAGATTACTATAATCCTTTACTGCTGTATACTGCATATTGGATCTATTCTTTTGATTCCCTATTCTATTGCTAAGCCAGTACCAAATTGTTTTTATGATTATTGTTTTGTAAATAGTTTGAAACCTGGTAGTGCTGGGCCATCTTGCTACATGTTAATTTCCTTTATATTCTTGACCATTTGTTCTTCCAGATGAATTTTGTAATTGTTTTTTCCTAGCTCAATAAAATAATGCTTTGATAGTTTAATTAGTGTGGCATGATTTTAGGCTTTAAAAAATATACTTGTCATGTATGAACCATAAAAACTAGCTAATTTAACTATTGAAAATTCAAAACTAATATATAAAAATACTATGGGAATAAAAAGGATATAAAACACAAGTCTTTTTCTTGAATCACTAAGTTAGGAATTGTAGAAAAGGCTTTGCAAGCAGTTTGAATTCAACTATCTCTGTTTCAGGCCAATTCTTTTACAATTTAAACTACCAGGATTGTAAAGCACTTGGTAGAACTGAGCCATAGGGCAGGATATGGTCATAACAGGCTCCGTAGTCCCAGCAACCAGTCCCACCTCTCACTACCTCTCAACCTTTTGCTGATGAAGTCCCCAAATTTTTCCACCCTATGTTTTATAATTTAAAAAAATCTTAAAACAACTCTAAACACCGAGGGAGGAATTTTAAAACAAATTAACCCCTCCCCTCCATACACAATTAAGCAATTATTTTAAAATGATAGGACAACAATGTCAGAGTAAGTTATAAAAATATTCTGGAATAAAATAATTGTGATGGTCAAGAGCAGCACTAGGGATATCAAATAATAGAATGGATAGTGCAATGTCCAACTTTTTTCATGGGTTACCATGATAAGGCTGGACTGAATTAAAACACCTGATAGTTCATAAGCCTCTTACCTATTTTAAAAAATCAAATTCACAATAGTTTATTTTGTGTGTTTTTTTTTTAAGTAGCAACTAGCTTTTTGAGTATAATAGCCTTTTCAGTTTTGTTAATCTCTTCTTTGATTTTTAGAATGCCTATTTTGGTGTTTAGTTCAAGTTTGAAACTTTGTTGGTTTTCTAGTTTTAAAAGATGTATCCCCAATTTATTGATTTATTCTTTCTCTTTTTTGTTGATGAAGATATTTAAAAATAAAAAGTTTTCTTTAAGGATTTCTTTGGCTACAAAACCCCCAAATTTGGTATGTTGTCTTGTTGCCATTATTTTAAATAAATTTTCTACTGTTTCTATGGTTTGTTCTTTCACCAACCAATGCTTTAGGATTATATTATTTAGCATGCAATAATTCTTATTGCAACATTTATTGAATATAAATTTTTATTGTATTATAGTCAGTAAAGAGTATGCTTAATATTTCTACTTTTGTCTCTAAATGCTTTATGCATTAACAGTGATTTTTTAAAAAAATGTCATTCATAGCTGAGATGTATATTTTTTTTATATATTTATCCAGTTATTAGTACTCCAACTCTCAGAAGGAGCTGTCCAAACTATCCTTGAGAAAAAAAAATATGTCAGTTAACCCAGACTTTTACCCTAAGCTGCAAAGAACTTTCTGAGAACAGAAACCTACATTCCTACAAGACCCTTCACAGAGGGTAGAATATGGAAGAGTTAGAATTGACTGGTGGTATAGCTAAAATTATTCCATTCTGGAGGGGCAAATTCTTTGGAATGATATATCTGAGAAAATGTTCAACTGGAGAGCTCTCCCCTTTCTTGGGACAATGCTGATGTATCATATATGACCTCTGGACACCTATCCCTTATAATCAGGAATGGGGATAAAATTGCTGTTTTAAAAGGCTATTCCACAGTTCTATTTTTAAAAAGCTCTATTTTACTGTTCTACTTTTTAAAAGTCTATTTTACTGTTCCACAACTTTTTGAGAGGTGGTATAGAAGCTGAAAAATTCAGCAAAAGTCATGATGATGGGAGTACCATGATGACAGGACAAATGAAAAAAAAAGATGTGTCCCATAATGGCTTCAGTAGTGATTGCAGCAGTAAGTAGCAGTTTTAACAAGCATTACAATCCCATATCCTCAAAAGCAGACTGCACTGAGGGCAAAAGTTTTGCTCTTTGATAGAGGAAGAGAGCCAGAGTAACCAGTGAACAAGCTTTTGAATAGGAAATTACATCCCATTTTCTCTATACCTAAGCTACAAAAATTCACAGCTGATTTAATCCCTATGGTCTCTGAGGAGATATAGATAATGTCCTTTTACTTGCTTCCCCATAC
Source organism: Antechinus flavipes (assembly GCF_016432865.1). Taxonomy (NCBI): domain Eukaryota; kingdom Metazoa; phylum Chordata; class Mammalia; order Dasyuromorphia; family Dasyuridae; genus Antechinus; species Antechinus flavipes. Next base: position 89,505,162 of record NC_067399.1, read on the forward strand.
TGTATAGTAAAGTTTCCAAACAGCCAGTGATATATCATTTTATGCAATCTCATGTATGCAGATGCAAATGACAATTTCAAATACAGAGTTTTGCAGGTCCATAGGTCATTCTACAAAATTTCCAAATAAGTAAACAAAAAAGAAGCATTTTATTATTTACCAAATATCTCTTCTTGGCACTGTCCCTTTCTCAAATGAGAAAATTGTCCTGGGGGAAACTTCTCTAATATGTCCTTCAGTGCAGTGCCATTTTTCATGTCTTCCTCCCTCTTGATCCCTTTTCATAAATAGGTCTTATATAATATTCCTTTTTTTCTGATATTTTCTCTTATCTTGACTTTCAAAGGATTAACATCTTTGACTATTCCTTTTCTTTTATTGATTCTTTAGGTTTTGTTCATCAACTTGGGAAGATTCTTCCTTTTTCTTCTATGTGGGTGACCTCTATTTCTGTCTATGAGTCTTCTTCATTCTCTATATTTATCTCCCTTGGAAATCTCATCCACTTCCTTGGCTTTCATCATTACCTCTCTGAAGATCACTCTCAAGATCATGTCTTTATCCCCAATCTTTTTAGTTTTCCAGTTTTGTAATTCTACAACAATACTTCAGCAACAGAATTCCTAACAGACCTTTATCTCTTCTTTCCTATAGTAATGTAATAAGTTTCTTACTGATTTTGCTGCCATTAGTTTATGATCTTTAATCTGTCTTTTGCACTATTGCCAAAAAAATCTTCTGAATGCATTGCTCTGATATCACTCATTGATCCAAAGATATGTATGGTTCTCCTTTGTCTACAGAGTATGGTATAAACTGTGAATCTTGGCACTCAAGGGACTTCACATTTTGACTCTTACCTAATCCAGATTCATCTCATATACTCTGTACTTTACTTTCTACAAATTGGACTTTTATCTGCCCTGCATTCTAGTCCTGAACTCTTTCATCACCATATCCTTGCTTATGTCCTTTTTGTCATCCGGTATGGGCTATGCTTTTTACTTCTTTCCTTTTGTTACACAAGGACATAATAGAAAACTAGATTTTTAGTTAGTGGACTGAGAACTTGAGTTTGATTCCTAACTGGGCTACTTATTACTGAGTAAGTCATTTCATTGCCTTGAACTCCCTTTTTCTCATCTACAAAGTAGGAGTAATGATACTTTCATCATTGGGTAAAATCAGATGATGTCACACAAAAAAATGAAAGAATCAGGCCCCACCCACCCACCCAGTAGGTCATAACAAGCTAGTTAGGAATTGAATGATCCAGTAGGAGATTCTAGTAACTAGCCAATCTAATAATGGTTGAGAGAACTGCCTCAGGTGAGAGAGAATCTTCCCTTTCATTGATTAACCTTGGAATTTCAGAAGGTCAGAAATTTTGAACTTCTCTTTAGTAGCAGGGTCTCCCTGGGGCAACATTGGCTGATGGCCACTCAATTGGAAGTGGAGAGAAACCAAAATCAAACTAGACAGGAGGAATTTCAGGAGACCTTCAAAAAGAAGAAAATTGCTTCTAATAATCAGAAATTGTCAATTGTTCCTTTGTTGTAGCTTTAGTCTTAAGTGTGCCTCACCACCATTGTACTCAAAGTTTGAACATCACTCTTCTCATGTGTAATGATTATGCTCTAGACCTTTTGGGAGAAACATTTTGATCCATTTGTTCAGACTTTACCTCCTTAGCTTTTCTAAAAATTAATTGTTTGATATTCAATCTTTTTTTATTATAGCTTTTTATTTACAAGTTATATGCATGGGTAATTTTACAGCATTGACAATTGCCAAACGTTTTGTTGTAATTTTTCCCTTCCTTCCCCCACTTCTGCCCCCCTCTTTCTCCTCTCCCACCCTCCCCCTACCTCTCCTCCCCCAGATGGCAGGTTGACCAATATATGTTAAATATGTTAAAGTATAAATTAAATACAATATAAATATACATGTCCTAACAGTTATTTTGCTGTACGAAAAGAATCAGACTCTGAAATATTGTACAATTAACCTGTGAAGGAAATCAAAAATGCAGGCGGACAAAATAGAGGGATTGTGAATTCTATGTAGTGGTTCATAGTCATCTCCCAGAATTCTTTCGCTGGGTGTGGCTGGTTCAATTCATTCCTGCTCTATTGGAACTGATTTGGTTCATCTCATTGTTGAAAAGGGCCACATCCATCAGAATTGATCATCATATAGTATTGTTGCTGAAGTATATAATGATCTCCTGGTCCTGCTCATTTCACTCAGCATCAGTTCATGTAAATCTCTCCAGGCCTTTCTGAAATCATCCTGCTTTTACAGTATTCTCAGGCTTTAATAATATTCCATAATATTTATATACCACAATTTATTCAGCCATTCTCCAGTTGATGGGCATCCATTCAGTTTCCAGTTTCTGGCCATTAAAAAAAGGGCTGCCACAAACATTCTTGCACATACAGGTCCCTTTCCCTTCTTTAGTATCTCTTTGGGGTATAAGCCCATTAGTAACACTGCTGGGTCAAAGGGTATGCACAGTTTGATAGCTTTTTGAGCATAATTCCAAATTGCTCTCCAGAATGGCTGGATGTATTCACAATTCCACCAATAATATATTAGTGTCCCTGTTTTCCCACATTCCCTCCAACATTCAGCATTATCTTTCCCTGTCATTCCAGCCAACCTGACAGGTGTGTAGTGGTTTGATATTCAATCTAATTCAGTTTGGTTGATATTCAATGGCAGGAATTTACACTGGATTGGGGCTTGTGAGCAGCAGTACTAGAAACCTCAACCTTTCAGGGTTTCAGGATTATCCTACCCTGTGATTCCAGCCTGATAATGGGCATGTGAAATCTATGAAACAATGTTATGGGAAAAACTAGTTCCATAGCAGCAGAAATAAGGGAAATTAAAGTTTCCTAGGGGGAAGCAGACCTCTCAGCTACCTTATTGCGGAGCAGGGAGCAAGATCTAGAATCTTAGTGAAGAGATTAAAGGGATGCAAAGGGACTTAGGTCTCTCCCATAATGATATAATGTGATTATAACAGCTTAATCATAGTTGGAGGAATATTATTTGTAATATGGCAGTATCAATATATTATATTTGTGTATATCTAAGTTGAGTTAAAAATAAAAAAAGTAAAATGTCAACTGTATAATTTGAGATCAAATTTAATTAGGAGACAGTAATTTAAATTTTTTTAGCTTTGTCTTCACATAATAGCTTCAATGTTGTCCACATAGCATGTGTGTTTTGGAATAAGTTCTTCTGAACAATTAAACATCATCTAATGAATTTACCTAAATAATTGCTACTAATGAACATTTGTTTATTATTTTGCATTTCACTGCCATTTATTAACAGATTTCTAAGACAATAGATAATTTTGTAATCTGTTTTATAAAACCAGTAGTATTTTTTGGGTCCCTAGCAACCATTTAGTATGTAAATTAGGTATTCTCAGGCTTTAATGTACTTCATTTTTATAAAACAAATACATCATTAATCTGATTAAGTTCTTGGATGAGAGTGCTGTCCTCAGATCATTGTAGATCATTTGTTGTTGGGCATGCATCCAAAGAAAAATTCAAGCATGGCATTTACAGTCTAGGTTTAGTAGAACTGTTGAAACCTTCAATAAGACATTTTCTGGAAGAATAGGAAAAAATTGCTTGGTTGCAATTGCAAGCATTACCTGAAACCTGACATTCTTACTCTGAATTGTAATTCATTTTGATGTTAATTCCTGAATTTTTGAGATATGGTTTTTGATGCTGTAAAAATATATCATAGATAAGATCAAAATGGGTCCATGACCTAGGCATAAAGAATGAGATTATAAATAAATTAGAGGAACATAGGATAGTTTATCTCTCAGACTTGTGGAGGAGAAAGAAATTTGTGACCAAAGATGAACTAGAGACCATTATCGATCACAAAATAGAAAATTTTGATTATATCAAATTAAAAAGCCTTTGTACAAACAGAACGAATGCAAACAAGATTAGTAGGGAAGCAACAAACTGGGAAAACATCTTTACAATTAAAGGTTCTGATAAAGGCCTCATTTCCAAAATATATAGAGAACTGATTCAAATTTATAAAAAATCAAGCCATTCTCCAATTTATAAATGGTCAAAGGATATGAACAGACAATTTTCAGATGAAGAAATTGAAACTATTACCACTCACATGAGTGTTCCAAATCACTATTGATCAGAGAAATGCAAATTAAGACAACTCTGAGATATCACTACACACCTGTCAGATTGGCTAAGATGACAGGAAAAAATAATGATGAACGTTGGAGGGGATGCGGGAAAATGGGGACACTGATGCATTGTTGGTGGAGTTGTGAACGAATCCAGCCATTCTGGAGAACAATCTGGAATTATGCCCCAAAAGTTATCAAACTGTGCATACCCTTTGATCCAGCAGTGTTTCTATTGGGCTTATACCCCAAAGAGATACTAAAAAAGGGAAAGGAACATGTATGTGCCAAAATGTTTGTAGCAGCCCTGTTTGTAGTGGCTAGAAGCTGGAAATTGAATGGATGCCCATCAATTGGAGAATGGCTGGGTAAATTGTGGTATATGAATGTTATGGAATATTATTGCTCTGTAAGGAATGACCAGCAGGATGAATACAGAGAGGCTTGGAGAGACCTACATGGACTGATGCTAAGTGAGATGAGCAGAACCAGGAGATCATTATACACTTTGACAACGATATTGTATGAGGATGTATTCTGATGGAAGTGGATTTCTATGACAAAGAGACTTAACTGAGTTTCAATGGATAAATGATGGACAGAAACAGCTACACCCAAAGAAGGAACACTGGGAAATGAATGTGAACTATTTGCATTTTTGATTTTCTTCCCGAGTTATTTTTACCTTCTGAATCCAATTCTCCCTGTGCAACAGGAGAACTGTTCGGTTCTGCAAATATGTATTGTATCTAGGATATACTGCAACATATTTAACATATATAGGACTGCTTGCCATCTTGGGGGGGGTGGAGGGAAGAAGGGGAAAAAAACGAAACATAAACGAGTGCAAGGGATAATGTTGTAAAAAAATTATCCTGGCATGGATTCTGTCAATACAAAGTTATTATTAAATAAAATAAAATTTAAATTAAAAAAAATATATCATGGAATAAAAGTGACCCAAATGAATAAAAAACAGATTCAGTTGTATAGTGGTATCTTAATCAGTATATTCTTAAACTCAGAATTTGTGCTATGGCTATGTTTTGGTATGTCTTCAATTTTAGGTCAAGGTTTACTATTTAAGATGGGAGGAAAATTTATGCATTTATCAAACTTTGGTTAAGTACCTCCTATAAGAAAGTCCCCAAATGAAAGTCTTGCTCTTTAGGAAGCTTATATTCTATTTATATCAATGAGTAAGTAGAAGATAATTTGGGAAGGAATAAAGCTCTAAGATCTAGGAAGTTTAAAAAAAAAAAAAAGCTTCCCAGTATAACATGAGATGATGTAAACCTTGGAGATGCTAAAGAATCCTAAGGAACACAGTAAGGTAGGAGTTCATTCCAGGAATGGGGGAAAAGACTGGAGTAAAGCATGTTGAGGAGAAGTGGAATGCTGAATTCTCACAGCAATCAGTAGGTTTCTTTGTTTGGAACATAAAGTGTGATTTAGTGAGTGCTTATGAAATAAGGTGTGCTCAAATCCAAGTAAGGACTTTAAATACAAAACCGTACAATTTGGATTTATGCTGGTATAAAGCATTGAAGATTTTTGAGTAAGGGAGTGATACGGGCGAACCTGTGGCTAACGATTATCAATAAATAATTTATTCGCCAAGAATTTATTAAGCATATTCTATATGCCAGGCACTGTGTTAAGCACTGTAAATATACAAATATGAAACCATGCCTCCCCTTCAAGTTTCATATAGAATATCAAGGGAAATCACATAGCTTCATAGAAATACAAAATAGAAAGTCATTTTGAGAGGTGCAGTAGCAGCTAAGAGTGGCCAAGAAAAGCCACAATTAGGAGATGGCAGCTGCATGAAATGTGAATTGGAGAGAGAAAAGACAGGAAGACAGTAGGCTAATTAGGAAACTTTGGCAATAGTGAGGTAAAGGGGTGCTGAGGGTTTGAACTAGGCTGGTGATTATGTGACTAAAGAGAATATAATTGGATGTGAGAGATGCTATAGAGGTAGACTAGACAAAGTATAACTGATTGGGAATGGCAGAAGTAAGGAAGAGGAGAGACCCAGAACCATGTCTCAGGTAGTGAGAATTGGATGAGGGTTTGGTTTTTCACAGAGCTACATTAAAAAAAAAATCAGAGAAATGAAGCTAAAACCTAAGAAATGAAATCTAAGGGTTAAACTGACTAGACCCACATGGAACACAGCAAAAGAAACTTATAAAAGGGACCGCCAGTGTAGTTACTCATGGGATATTATGACCAAATAAGATGAACAAGGGGAATTGTAATCAGGGCAGGAACTCAAGCTCTTGTGGGGGAATTAGGGACTTCAGATAGATTGTAACCTCTGTAATATCCAGCCAATTGGGGAAGTGGGAGGAACTTGCATTTTGGGACAGGATATAAAAAGACAGGCCTTTCTGATTTTAAGCATGCCTACTAGCTTAGACACCTGCTCTTGCAAGCATGTACAATAAAATCTTTCCTTTATTCATCAGCGAGACAGTGGATTTCTGGATAAGAAGCTTGTTTTTTACAAGGTTGTGAACCTGGGTGACTGGGAGAATGGCAGTATCCTCCAAGAAATGAAGATCTAGAGGGCTAGATAAGAAGTTCAGTCTTGGACATGTTGGTTTTGAGGTACCAGTAGGATATTCACATAGAAATATGAAGCAAGCAATTATGATACCAAAATGAAGATCAAGAGAGTTAGAACACTGGGTGATTATAGAATTGATTGGTAATAGACAAACATCATTAAGAATTGAAATAGATATTATTTTAAGAGAAAAGATTTTTAACTACTGTAGGCATTATCCCTGACTCACCCTGACAATCAGGCAGACCATTGATTCATCAGAGCTAAGATCACAATTTGTTCCTTCCCCTCCCCCCAAAAAAAGAATAAAGAATAACAATGAGAAGGTCATATGGAGTGTAATTAGAATGGTTGATGCCTGACCTTTTTAAATAAGTAGTTGAAAATAAAAAGAAAATGAGAAATGGACAACAGAAAGATATCAATATAAACTAAACTGTAATAAATTTATCCAGAAGTTTAAATAATAAAAGGTGAATGCTACAACATGGAAATCAAAAAAGTGTCTCATTTAGCAAATTCCTGATTTACTTGTCTCCAACAATTAGATGTTTATCAAAGGCAACACTGGCATAAAATATAAACTCATCTGAAAATCTTACAAAGAAGGATGTTGGAATAGTATGGTTTTATTAAGCAAAGAGAAGAAGTGTAAGTAAAAACCATTTTAAAGAAATTCTAGACTTGAAATTAGGAAGACCCGAGTTTGAATCTTATCTCAGACACTTAGTAGATAGGTAATCTTGGATAAATCGCTCTCTCAATCTGTTTTCTGCTATTATAATTGGGCTACCTATTTCACAGAGCTGTGAGGATTAAATGAGGTAGCATATATGCTTTGCAAAGCCTAAAGCTCTATATAAGTACTAGATATGATCACAATGATAATCTACATTTTAATTATTAAAGAAAACATGACAGGATATTCAACTAAACACGGTTTTCCCAATAGCTTTCAAGAATGAAAATGGAAAGATTATAAAGAAATGAAAAAGATTTACAAAAACTATTTTCCTTTATAAACTCTTCTCAAACAAGCAAAGTGGAACCATTACACATGGACTTTAACATTTCAGTTCCCAAGATATTTTAAGAGGCAGTAGAAATAGTACTAGAAATGGTACTAAAGAGAAAATGGGAAAAACAACCAGGATGGAGCAAATATTTAAAGAGTAGATCCTGACTGCCAGCAATACAATAGTGAGGGCATTGAGCAATGGTATACCAAAAACATGGGTAACATTTTGGGTTTTGTTAATACCAAAAATAATCACTGAGAGAGAACATCAGTAACTACTGACCCATATGTTTATTCTTTCCTTTGTATAAAATCTTTATGAGATTGATTAATCTGTTTATGAATCAAGGGTTTTCTCAATAGGTATATTAGTAGGAAAGAAGCAAATTTTCATAACAATAAAATTTTCATAACAATAGTAAAACTGAAATATATAGATGTGATACTATTGTGTATTGATTATTTTTTTTAAAAGCACTTAATATGGTACAACAAAATATACCTTGGTATCTCCCATCTATCAGGAACATTTGGTATTCTTTGGATGATGTAATGTCAAAAATAATTCCCTTCATAAGTCCCCAACAGCAAATATTAGGCAAACAGGGAAATTTGTAGTTGCCAAAAATTTTTGCTTATGTAACAGAAAAAACTCTAGGACCGAGGTCAGGTTGAGGAGGGATTTTCTGTGTCTTGAGTATAGAGGGACATAGGGCTGAGCCTGGAGTTGGAAAGGAGAATGGATTGGATTGTTACTGATCCTCCTTGCTCCTACAAAAAGACTTTCCCACTCCTCCATAACCTTTGTGCCTTCTACCTGAGATTGTTTTCAATTTATCTTGTATGTATCGTTTGTTTACATCATGTTGTCTTCCACATTAAACTTTCCCTGAGTGCAAAGATTGGGTTTTTGGGGGAGGGTTTTGTTTGTTTTGTATCCTCAGAACAGTAAAGGGCTCGACTCATAGTAGAGGTTGATGATATATAAGGTTCATTCTTTTGTGCAAAATCCTAGTATATGCAAACACAAATCTAGCTCATGAAGGGAGTGCATCAAATGAGAACAGAGAAATTACCCTTATGAAAGAGTAATTCATTTTAATAAGTATGAGCATGTTATCCTTTGTTTGTGTAGAAGTGCTATATTGTAAAGGCATGTTGTCTGAGTTACTTTTGCAATAGTCATATATCTTTTCACTGAATTGTCTATATACCATATTTCCTCGATAATAAGACACTGTCTTATTTTTTTTTTTTTGGACAGAAAACCACCAGAGGGCTTATTTTCAGGGGAGGGCTTATTTTAAGGAACATTGACAGCAATTTTAATAAACAGGTAAATGTGAACAAAAAAAAGTATCTTTATTCAATAATGATCATGTCATCTTCTTCAACAACATCGTCATAAGTGTCCATATCCTGAATTCCATCCTGGATGTCTTGCGCCTCTATTTCCTTCAGAAGAAGTGGATCCAATCTGTTATGTTCAGCAATATAGCTCTCTTTAAATGAACATGTCTTGTCCAGGTAACCTGCTCGTAGTGCCTTGGCGACACAGCTGTCAGTCATTTTATCCCATGACTTCTTCACCCAAGTCACGACTTCTTGCAGACAGGGCTTCACAAAGTTTCCACGCTGATTTCTTTCCATTCTATTTTCAATGTAGTCATTGACTTCCATGCGCAAATGGTCCTTGAATGGCTTGTTTATTGCAATATCAAGGGTCTGGAGATAGGCAGTCATTCCTGCAGGAATCATTACTTGATCTATTCTTCTCTCTGCAAGGAAGTTCTTCATTTCTTTAGTGCGGTGAGTGCTGGCTGAGTTCTTCTTTTATCCTCCATCATGCCCCCTGAGTTCTTCTTTTATCCTCCATCATGTCCCCTGAGTTCTTCTTTTATCCTCCATCATGCCCCCTCACTCCCGCTTACATACCGGGTTTTTATGTTGTCCTGCCTCAGCTCTTCTCCGTGGCACTGCTCTCAATGGCGCCAGCAAACAAATCACTGGGGAAGAACAGGATGACGCGCTCACTGCTGCAGCTCTGATTGGATGCAGCTCGGAGCATGGCGTGCATTTCACCCAGGGGGGAGCGGGGGAGGGAGATGGTGCTTACAGAGGGTACCGTAATGTAGCGTGTAGTGCAGGGGATCACCTTCACTACAGTAGCAATTTCAATAGGGCTTATTTTCAGGCTTATTTTAGGGGAATCTTACACAGTAAGGGGAGGGCTTATTTTCGGGATAGGTCTTATGATCGGGGAAACACGGTATATGCCCAATACTGCTTGTGACTAGCTTTCTTTTCAAGGAAGATATGTTGATGAGTAACAAGACAACTGAAGAAGAAAGAAGAAAGATTTGGTTTAACTACCATAAGTATCTCTGAAGTGAATTATTAGTTAACTTATAAAACATTATTGGGCATGGGGCAGCTAGATGGTGCAATGAATAGAGCACTGGTTGTGAAGTCAGGAGTACATAAGTTTAAAAATGACCTCAGACACTTAATACTTACTAGCTGAGTGACACTGGGCATATTCTTTAATCCCAGTTGCTTAGCCTCTCCACCACCCTCTCTCCCCAAAGACTCACAAAAAACTACTGGGCTTAAAAGACATTCATTTTCTACTAACATATTCCAAACTTAGGAAATGATATACTATTATAGCTGGTATGACTTTCATTTCTTCATTTACCTAATCTCATTTAAAATACCTTTGTTGCAGTCCTCATAGCATTTCCCTTGTACTCATGGAAAAAGAACCAAACCTCTTCTTGTTCTATTGATTTCAACTACTCTTTATTTTCAAATGATTCTGTTATTCTTCAGCACCAAAGCCTTCCTTGTCAATAGTTTGATTCCTACTCTGTGGAAATCTGGCATCATATTTGATTCCTCCTGGAGTTCCTTTCATGACTTATTTATTGGGTTATAGTCTGCCTGTTGAGTATATTTGGTGCAGTTTACTTAATTTTCCTTTATACCTTTGGGATATTGTTTATAATATCTTTTCTTAACGCAGAGAATGAAGAAAATGTGTAGTCCATTGCCCACATTTTATAGATGAAATCTGTACCCTAATGTTAAATTTTTCATGATGATGATCATGGGTTGGGAGGGGGAGGGAATACCCTTTTACAGAACCCTACTTGTACTAATAGTTGGTTGTCATTTAATTTTTTTTTTTACAGTTTAGAAGTGTCCTTGTCCTTGTCCATAATTATCTTCTGTGGCCCTTATCCAAGAGTTACTCAGTTCTTTTCTCCTGCTCTTTTTTCCTCATGTATTTATTTTTAGGGCTTAATAAACATCATGTATTTGAAGAACCTATCTGGAGTGATCTGCACTTTTTAGAGAGAAGGTGCTTTATAAGTCTGTGAATAAATGGATTCCTCTAGTATCCATGGAGGGATTGGTGCCTTGTTCACTTGTATAACAATCTAATGGCATATCCATTGTTACCCTTGAAGTAGTCTGAAATATTTTACCCTTAGGGCAATCCATGTGACAAAAGGAATCTCTTTGAAGAGGAAAAAAAAAACCCACATAGTTCCTGTCCCTTGTGTGTTAAGGGGCAATTTATTAATATTTTTGCAATGTATGGGTTAATATTACCCTGCCTTGTAATGATTGTTGAATACTTGAGGAAATTACTATTAAAATCACAACAGCAGGTATGTATATAAGTGCTGTCATCTTTGGGGTATGTAAATCAGGAATGTTGCTGAAGAACTATTTAGCATTTTCTTGGGGGTGAAGTGCTTAGTTTTGGAATTTAATTGTAGGTTTTACATTTAAGCTGTTCAGTATTACTCTTCTAAAGGTTCTATAAATTTCTTGCTTTGTAGTTGAACAGGTTTAGTCACCACAGTTGAAAGGCATCATCCTCGTAGTGAAGCCATAAAAGAATAAAGGTTGATCAGGCAAGGCTGGCTGGCTGTGACATTGAACAATGGGACTTGACTTCTTCATGTCTGTTAAATTAGACTATGGGGTGTGCTTATCTTGCTGCAATGATACTGAATTGTAACAAGAAAATGTTATGTTGTGCTGCTCTGAAAGGAGTATATCTGTTCTTCCTTCATATGTGTTACAAAAGCTTTAAAATAATATTAAAGCTACCCACTGGGCTTAAAGCCTAATTACATAGTCAGGTAAGATGCTATAAATGATGGGCAGAACACTGAAGCAAAGATGAATAGTGAACCGGCAAAAAGGCTTCTAAGTATTCAGGGACATGTTGGTTTTTTGTTTGTGTGTTGTAAAACCTAAGGCTTCCCATGAAGGGTTTATTGGACATTGAAGGGGTCTTTTAAAAAATATATTGCTTAAGGAATGAAAGGGGAATCCGATAAATATATTAGGCAGTTCCTACTTGACAGATAGGTACCCAATATATGACATTGTGTGTACTAATTAGAAAGTATAATTTCTAATTAGAGAAGTAAGAAAAAAAAATTACTTATATACAATAGTTTTATAGCATTATGAAATTTAGAGTTGGAAGTTCCTCCCACAGTATTCCTAAAGGAGAGCTTTTTCACCTCTGATTAAACATTCTTCTAGTATATGGAATTACAGACTAACAAGTCATTGGATTCCATTGTTGGAATTCTCTTATTAGAAACCTTTTCTGTCTTGAATTAATAATCACTGATTGGGCATTGCCTTGGTCAAACTGAGACTTGAGATCTTAGCTTAAAAAGACCAATGTCTCCTCCTGTATCAGGGGCCAACTCTAGTCTTCCTGATCTTTGCCACTGGATCCAGATGTCTCTGGAAGGGAAAGTGAGACTGGTAATTTTCCATAGCTCTCTCTCTAATTCAAATCCAATTCACTTTCATGTCATGACATAACTTTCCTGATGTCATGTTCCTCTTTGGGAAGGAAGGACAAACAACAACAACTTTCTTTGTAACTTCTACCAATTGGTTCTAATTGTGCACCTTCCCCAATTCAAAATTAGCACAGAATAATTTATTCTTACTTCCACTTGATAGATTCTCTTTTGCTAGCACACATATTCATGTTACTAAGTGATTTTTCCTAACCTATTGTTCTCAGATGGTTAACTCTCTTGGTTGACTTCCTGTCAGTGTTTTTCTCAAAATGTATAGTAAATGTGGAATAAAGTCTAAATTAGGATTTGTAGAAACCATATCACATTTGATTCACATTAAAGTTATATTGAGAGTTCTGACTTTTTTTCCCCTAGTGAAGAGCTGCTGGTCACATCAATAAAAATAACAACAAACTTTTATTAAGAGACATTATTATTATATAATTATATATTATTAAGAGATAAGATATTGTGCTGGGGAAATGAAACAATACACAGGATTAGCCCTTGAATCCATGTTATAGTCATAGTTTCTTTGTTTAATAAGAGCAGCTAGCATTTATATAGTGCTTGGAGTTTTGTAAATTGTTTAACAGACACATATTGTCCCAGAAGTTTTTGGAACTTTTTTTTGTAGCTTTAAGCAGTTTTAGAACTTTTAGAACACCTTGTATGAAATCATCTGGAAATATTAGGATCATATGGCAACTTAAAGACTCAGACCATTAATTGTACATCTCATTTTGTTTTTGGCTCACATCAGTCCAGAAAAATGGAAAGAATTGGATTTTGTTAATACTGTGGTATTTTTTTTCCCCTATGAACAGAGGACTGAAAAGACTTTATATACCCTTCTTTCTTTCCCACTATGATGTGGTTCTTTCAGATGCTTCTTTCCAATGCATCTTTCATCTGTTTAGCAATAAAATATTATTACATATGTACATTTATGTATTTATATAAATAAAATATAATGTATATGTTTGAATATATGCATGTACACATTCAATCTTTGGCCCTCTTCTTATACATATGGGCTGACCCATAATTTCTTTCTGCCTACAAGAAAGCCGAATGTGCCAACTGCACCTGGTCACTGAGACCTTTGATATTTAGTGGGTTGTAACTGAGGAGTTTTTTTGTGGTCATATTGCTATTGAGTTATTCTATAGCCTAATCTTTTAATTGAATAAAGACATTTGCAGAAAAGTAGATACATCTTCTTGAATTAAAAATTCATTTTCCAATTTATATATAAACTTGGCATTTATATGTTTATATATTAGATATATACACAGATACATAGTCATACATAGATATATAATATGTATATAAACATGATTTAATGAAGCATTATATATATACAAATAAAAGTACACATAAGCATATGCATACATATACATGTTATACATATAAGATATGTGTGTATATACATAATATAATAAATATTCATGTAAATTATACGTAAGTATATGTGTGTATGCAGACATATCTTTTTTCTATTTTTAAAAATAATTTTAATTTCTAACAACCATTATAAACTAGCAGGTAGCTGAAAAGTAATAAAAGGTAAAAAATAAGACAAACAAGAACTAAAACTAACCAAAACAATACCAAAAAACCAATTGGTATAATTGTATATTTACTAGTTATTAAAAGAAATACAACTCTTTATATCAACTTTATTTAAAAATTTCATTTATAGTCTAAAGCCTATAATTGATAGATATATTGAAGCCTGTTCTTACAAGATTAAGGTTTATATATTTTTAATGGATACTTTTTATTTTTACAACATATCACTTATGAATATATCCTCTTCTTTCCAGCTACAACATGGAGCTGTTTCTTATGGGATAAATTTTAAAAGAGGAAAAAATGGCTCAGAAAACAAATAAACAAACAAAAATTAACCCACTCACTATGTTTGATAGTTTATGTAAAATCTCATATTTGTAGTCTTCCCATCTCTACAGTCAAAGGAAGAAAGTCCTTTTTCCTCAGCTCTTCTCCAAGGCCAAACTTGATCCTTATTATTACATAATATTCCTTTTTGTTATTTTTGCTCTTTCCATTTGCATTGTTATGGTGTGTTCTACTTACTTCATTTTGGATTAATGAAAAGGAATTTTAAAGCATGTATTAAGATCTTACTATTTGCAAAATACCGAGGATACATAGAACATAAAAACAATCTTTCTCTTAGGGGGTTTAAATGGAAAGATCATTGCTTTCCACTTATTTTTTAATTTCTTGGGTTCTGAAGGAATTCTCTAGCTTTATACAGGGTGCTCTGAAGTTTTCCTAGTAAGTAGATGCTAGCTAATCAAGGACTCTTTCACATTTATTCTAAACATACTATGATTGATTGATTGAAGCATGTGCTCATAAGACTAAAGTATCAGGGAATATAATTCCATCATATAATATTTTTAAAAATCATTCATCTGTATTTTAAAAGCTCAATTTTATTTTATTTTCTGATTCTAATTCTCTTATTTTCTTATTTCTCCACAACTACCTGCTTTGAGGAAAAAAAAAAAAAAAAAAAAAAAACCTGAATCAGATATGTAAGATTGAGCAAAACAGATTCCTGCATTAGCAATCCCCCTCCCCCAAGAGCAACACAAACAAAAGAAAAACAAATGTCAAATTGCATTCTTGAGTTCATTACTGTTTTATCTGAAAACTCGTGTTTCATCATGAGTCTTCTGAAACTGTGGGTTGGTTATTATGTTTATCAGTTTCCTAAATCTGTCAAAATTGATAATTTAAAATATTGTTACTGTATAAAACTGTTCCCTGGTTCTGCTCACTTTACTTACACCAGTTTATATGTCTTCTTAAGTTTCCCTGACAATAACTCTTTTATCAATTCTTCTACTTAACCTTAATCACTAAATGGGTGTGGTCTTGGTCAGTCTGAAACCTGTTGTAGACCTTGGCTTAAAAAGGCCAAAGTCCCCATTTCATCCAGGACCATCTCCAGTCTCTATCTCTGATCTATCTCTGGCCACTAGATCCAGATGGCTCTGGAGAGGAAGGTGAGGCAGGTGACCTTGTACAACCCTCCCACACTTAAATCTGATTCAGCAGCATGTCATGGCATCATCTCCCTGATTTCATGGTTCCCTTTGAGAATGAAGGACAAACAATAGCACAATAGTGTACTATTACATTCACTGACCATAACTTGTTAAGACATTTCCCAATTGATGGGTAAATCCTTTTTAATTCTTTGTCCCCACAAAAGATCTCCTGTAAAGGGGTTCTTCTTTCTTTGTTCTCTTTGAATATACCCAGTAGTGGTATCACTGGGTCAAAGGGTATTCACAATTTGAAAGAATTTTGGGCATAGTTTCAAA
Source organism: Antechinus flavipes (assembly GCF_016432865.1). NCBI lineage: Eukaryota > Metazoa > Chordata > Mammalia > Dasyuromorphia > Dasyuridae > Antechinus > Antechinus flavipes. The sequence continues at coordinate 89,521,165 of NC_067399.1, forward strand.
TTGTTTCCCAAAATGGTATATTCATATTCTTGGAACATTTGTTAATTAGGCAATATTTCTTATAAATTTGATTAAGTTCCATATATATCTTAGAAATTAGATCCTTAATTAGAGAATTGCAAAGATTTTCCCTCCTCCTCCCCATTCCCTGTTTTGATTCTGATTTTAGCTGAATTGGCTTTACTTGTGCACAAACTTAAATTTTATGTAATCATTATTATCTATCTTCCTCTCCCATGAACTTTATCATGTGTTTGCTCAAAAACTCTACTCCTATTTGCCAGAACAGATTCAAGTTCTATTTTTCCAATTACTTCTGTACAAGCCATTTTCTCTTTTACATTTCTCTCGAGATTCTTATTTTTGTCTTGAACCATATTGAAACACCTTCCTATATATTCCCATGTACTCTTGGGAATACATAAGGTCCTAAATTATTGTTGTTTCAGTTTCTTCTGTCTTGCAGTATTTAAAGTTGTTTGCATTTGTTTAGATATCTTTTGACTATGTTCCCTTCCATTTTAAATGTTTCCCTTTTTGATTTATTTGCTTATATTTTGAATTCTTACCTTAATTTTCTCCTTTAAAATCTTTGGTAATTTCAGATTGTTCTTTCCTTTGTATTTGGTTATTGCCCATTTTCCAATTGCCCTTTTATGGTAGCTGTACCAAGGTTTCAATCAGATTCTTCCTACATTGTCAATTCACTTAACACTAGTCTCAGTTTTTGCTCCAACTAACTTTTCAGAGACTGTACTGGCCTAGATGGATGTCAGTTCCTTTTAATTCTGGGTTGATATAGTCCCCTCCACATGTTGTCACCCTGTTCCTCTGTTCTTCAGCTCTCTGGCTAAATGTTACTATGTGTAACCTTGTTATACCTTTACCTTCTCTGGAAGTGGATGGACACCATTGAGTTCTGCCCCTTGTTGCTAAAACATGCTGGGATCAGGATAGGGTCAGTATGCCATGAAAGAGATGGCAACAGGATTAAAGATATTATTGAGTGGATCCCAAAGCATGAACTAATGGTTTAGGTTATGTGCCATGCCATAATGTAGGGGCTAGTGGAGAAAATGATGTTGAAGAGTACATTAGCATTTAGCTTTCTCTCCTATTCCTGGTATTATTATCTGCATAAGCGTCTTGACATCTTGATGAAAGTGTGCCATTTGAATTCATCTCTTCTCTTAGGTACCCAGAGGTCCAGGCTGAGCCAGAGACTGCATGGGGCTGGGCTGGGCTGGTGGGCAAACCATGTTCCTGCCCTGCATAGTTTCCAATCTAATAGTGAATAAGACTTGTATAGAGGTTATTCTAGTTCAAAGTGATAAATGCAAAACAAAGATTCAGATAATGTGCCATGACAAATTTGCAAAAAAAAAAAAAAAGCTCATTTTTGGCTGTAGGGATGAGTTAAGATTTCATAGAAGCAGGTGGTACTTGAGTTGAGGAATGGCTTATTAAAGCAGCAGAGAAAGTGTGCAGATAGATCATAGGATTATAGATTTGGAGGTGGAGAGGAACTTAGAGGTCCCCTGAGTCAACCAGAACATCTTGCAGGTGAGGGAATAAAAGTCTAAAGGAGAAAAGAGGCAAAAGTAGGATTTGAATCCAGATTCCTGGAATACAAATCCTGCCCAATTTTTTTTTTACTATTTTGCTAGTACCCCAGGTCAAGATAAGAATGTGGAGTTGTGACTAGTTTAATTTGATTCAAGTATAGAAGATGTAAAGGAGAATAGTATGAGATAAGGCCGGAAAGGCAGGATGGACCTAGAATAGGGGTGTCCTTAATTGTTAGACTAAGCAAGAAATGTGCCAGGGTGAAGCCACTAAAGCTTTCAGCAGGAAGATGATCATGTCATTCATATGAAGGACAGTTTAAAGAATGGAGAGACTATGAGGCTGGATCACTAGTTGAGACATTTTGAACTAAAAGCACCAAGCGCAGAGCTGTTTCTTTTCGATAAAAGGTAAGCCCAAGGGCAGAAATTGTCTTTTTTTTTTTTTTTTTTTTTTTTGCCTTAGTATTCCCAGGATCAAGCACAGAACCCCTATGTATAGTAGGCATTTAAGAAGTGTTGAATTTGCTTTCATTTAATACTTATATTTACTTTGGAGTCTTCCCTATTTTGAAATATGTTAACTTTGGAGGTTAATACGGTTTTTGGGACTGTATTAGATAAAGGAATTCAAAATTTCCTTATTCCCACATGACCTATTCTGAGATGCACCAAATAAAGGAAAATGAGCCTTCTCTTAGTAAAATTTTGGAAATAGATAGGAATTGTTAGAAGTACGATTTGTTCAAGGGAATTAACAAACAAAAAATATCAATTAAAGGATAAGGGTTGTTCTCAAATTGATAAATGGTCAAAAGATATGAATAGGTAATTTTCGGAGGAAATGTAAGTTGTCAATAGCTATATAAAATTCTCTAGAACATTAATAATAAGAGAAATGAAATTTAAAAGAACTTTGAGATTCCACTGCATAAATCTATCAGATTGATAAAAAAAATTCTAGAGGCCTATGGGAAAACAGGTACATTAATGCACTATTGGTAAAAATATGAACCTGTCCAGCTACTATGGAAAGGAATTTGAAACTGTGCTTAAAAATCTATTAAATTTTGCTTCTCTGTTGAGATATCATTACTAGGTCTATATCCTCAAAGAAATCAAAGACAGGGGGAAAAACTTATGTGTACAAAAATCTTTATAGCTGCTCTTTTGGGGATGGTAAAAAATTACAATTTAAACTTCCCAACATTTGGGGAATTATTGAAAAAGTTATGACATATAATGTGATAGAATACTTTTGTGCTATAAGAAAATACAAAGAGGGATAATCTTAAAGGAAGATGTATATGAACTGATGAAGAACAACTTATATAGTAACAATGTTGTAAAGACAGAGAGCTTTGAAAGAACTCTGATCAACCACAATTCAAGAGGATTTTTGATGCAGCTTGCAATTTACCTTCTGATAGAGAGATGTTGGATTAAGGAGTACAGATTGAATCTTTGTTGGACTTGGTTGATGAAGAAATTTGTTTTGCTGACTTTATAATAGAGTTGTTAAACATGGGTAGTCCATGGGTCATTTACAGCCGTAAACACTTAAGTGTGGTGAGAACCAGATTAAAATATAATTGGGAAATGTTTAACAAAATTACTAAAAATACAATAGAATATAGATAGTCTTAATGTATGGTTTTCTAAGCAATCAGCAGGAATCCTGATATAAGGTTTAGTGGCTCCAATTTCTTTATTTTTTTTAATAGCTTTTTATTGACAGAATATATGCATGGGTAATTTTTCAACGTTGTCCCTTGCACTCACTTCTGTTCCAACTTTTTCCCTTCCCTCCCTCCACCCCCACCCCTAGATGGCAGGCAGATCTCATACATGTTAAACATGTTAAAGTATATCTTAAATACAGTATATGTGTGCAGATCTGTATAGTTCTCTTATTGGACAAGAAAAATCGCATTCAGAAGGTAAAAATAACCTGGGAAGAAAAAACATTCAATTCCCAATGTTCTTTCTCTGGGTATAGCTGATTCTGTCCATCACTGATCAATAGGAACTGAATTGGATCTTCTCATGTGGAGAATATCCCCTTTCATCAGAATACATCCTCATTCAGTATTGTTGTTGAAGTGCATAATGATCTCCTGGTTCTGCTCATTTCACTTAGCATCAGTTCATGTAAGTCTCTCCAAGCCTCTCTGTATTCATCCTGCTGGTCATTTCTTACAGAACAATAATATTCCATAACATTCATATACCACAATTTACCCAACCATCCTTCAATTTATGGGCATTCATTTAATTTCCAGTTTCTAACCACTACAAAAAGGGCTATCATAGACATTTTTGCACATGTGGGTCCCTTTTTCTTCTTTAAGATCTCTTTGAGATATAAGCCCAAAGTAATAACACTGCTGGATCAAAGGATATGCACAGTTTGATAACTTTTTGAGCATAGTTCTAAATTGTTTTCCAGAATGGTTGGATTTATTCACAACTCCATCAACAATGCATCAATGTCCCAGTTTTCCTGCATGCCCTCCAACATTCGTCTTTATCTTTTCCTGTCATCTTAGCCAATCTGACAGGTGTGTAGTGGTATCTAAAAGTTGTCTTAATTTTTATTTCTCTGATCAATAATTATTTGGAACACTTTCATATGAGTAGAAATAGTTTCAATTTCATCATCTGAAAATTGTCTGTTCATATCCTCTGACCATTTATCAATTTGAGAATGGCTAGATTTCTTATAAATTAGAGTCAGGTCTCTATATATTTTGGAAATGAGGTAGTAGCCCCAATTTCTATTTGAGTTTGATACGGTGTTTTTTTCAAAAACCAAAACCAAAACCAAATGAAGTCATGAAGAGTTGGACTTGACTTGAAAAACAAATGAACAACAAAAACTACTTTTCTACAAGTTTTTAATAGGAGACTTATTTTTCTTGCTTTTTCAAATGGGACAAGATAGGCCCCATCTTGGACAAATGAAAATAAAATAAAACTTAATTTATAGTAAAAAATAATTTAGCACATGAATTTAAGAGATTTTTCAAAATGGAGATAATGCTTCCATAAATGGATTTTACTTAAGTCAGAATGTGATGCATATCAGAAATTTAGATAGCAGTTTGTTTGTATTCATTTTCTCTGTTTAAAAAACAAAATTGTTTTTGTTCTGTTCTGCTTTCTGTTAAAGGTTGATATTTTGTAAGTATTCTTTTACTTTTTTTCCCTTAAAGTAAATTAAAACTATGTCTCTCCAAGAAACTTCTGGCCATTTAAGTTTTTTTTTTTTTTTTTTAAGAGTCTACATATATAGTTTTAAGCAAAGTATCAAAATCTGTGATAACTAAAATGGTGCGCTAGTACTGTGAATGCTTCAGGTCCAAATGGGTCAGCTTCAGGGGTCAAGTTGTGAAGAGAAAGCCATCACACACACTTCATCAACACTGTGGAATGAGAGACCAGTGCATTTACTGAGCAATGGATTTCCAGCAAGCATATAAACTAATTGGTGGATGAACATGCCCCAGGAGCAATGATTTTAAGGTCATAGCAGGCTCAGTGAATAGCGCTGACTTACACTGTGTCTCACTGATAGCTGATCTTACCAATGAGCGGTTTAGAGGCATTCAAGCCTGAACTCTCTTCCATGTCCCTTGAATGGCATGTCAACGGTCACTGTTTTTGACATCCTTTATGTTTGTCCAGTCAGCTCTAAATCTTTAGGTTGGGCTTCAGAGTACTCAGGAAAGAAAAGAGAGAAGCAATTATTTTCAGTCATTGAGTTTTGAAGATCTTAGTGTTAATTATTCCAAACACTACTGGTTCATCAACAAATCAGAAATGTTAAAAGGGATGCAACCTTTCCCCAGGAAAAAAAAAAAAAAACCCATCCCAAACTTGCTTAAACTTAGGTTTTAGTGTTTGAGGGTGCCTTATTTATGTCATCTTACTTTTACAAAAATCTTCCTGACCTGTATTTTCATATTTCTCTTCAAAACTCTGGGGCACTTTGTAACGTTATATTTTCATATTTTTATATTGTAGTTTTAATTTTAGGAAAAAAAGTACAAAAAAGTTACTATGATGTTGGCAGAATGAGTAGAAAAAAGGGGGTTTATGCAAGAAATAATTTGATGGTAGAATTGCTAACAATAGACCTTTTAGCATAAACTTCCTTATTATCTCGAAAAGTGGATTTTATAGTCGCCTCACTACTTTTTGGAAAATCATCCACTTTTCTGAGTATAGAATATATTTCTGGTAAAACAGAACATATTAACTATAGTAACACTTTTTGATGGTAGTATGCTTTGTATTTTCTTGGACTAAAGATTTGGGGATTATTCCTCATTTAAATCTTTATTTAAAAAGATTCTTGAAGTGTTAAAAAATGTGTTTTGCTCATTGTTTTTCAACCACCAATGGCCTCTGACCTGTTTAGATTCTGTAGGAAGTGCCTAATCAAAGGGTTGAAGGAAGCAGTCGTGAACATTCCTTGCCTGTTTTCAGTAGAGAAAATGAAAATTAGAGGCTAGTTGGAGATCTTGTTTAGGATTCAATTTTAAGAACATTTTCTGTGAAAAGGAAAAAAAGTGAAATGAAAAAAAAAGATATGACATCTCAAACACTGGTGCCTTATCTTTCTTTGTGAAAAGAAAATTGTAACCTGGTAAAGAAAATGTTTAGTTCCTGGACTCTGTAACATGGGTGGTATTCTTTTGTTCAGGAAGAAATTTGAAGTGGGGCAGTTTAGTAACCTACATGCTCCCTTGTTAGAGTAAATGCAAAGTGGGGTATAGTTTTGCCTTCTGCTATATGGATGGCTAAGAAAAAAATTAATTAACCTAGTTCTAGTTCTAATTCTAGTAATTAAAAAAAAGGAAGAAATCTACAAGTTTTTTTTTCCCCCTGTATATTCAGTGTGGTGCATATTTTATAGTCATGTGCCACTTATAGTGTGACAACTTCCTTTTTCTGATTAAGATGTGATAGCCAATATCAAATACAAAATTACTTTAGACATTCAATCTATGAAAAAGAAACAATATTTGAATTTAAACTTTTATTAAAACTTGTCATAGTAGTTTTTAAAAGCACTAACTATTCTTTATATTTCATTATTTGAAAAAATTGGATCCTTTTTGGCTTTGTCTAAATTGAATTTATTCCTGACAAATATGTTCATGCCTAATTTTTAAAATGAAAGTGGCATAAATATTTTTATGCTGTTATTTTTTATGTTAGATAATTGAAATTTATTTGGAACATCAGTGGAAAAATAAACTAGGAATTAACAGTATTACTGATATGATTTATTTTAAATGCCAATATAAAATAATATATGGATTGGCCAGATATGTTATTGATTGTCATTAGCTGCAAATGCATAAACTTTACGTTATTGGTACTGATGTACTGTCAGTTTACCACTGATAGTACACCAGAGCTCATGGAAATTAAATTTTAAAAGTGAAGTTCTAACTTGATTTGGCTAGGAAAAGGCACTCATTTCCCACTTTACTATCTTTTGCTTTGAACACCATTGGGAAAGTGCATTTAGGGAATCTTAAGTTGATTAACTGGAATAAGTATAGTATGAAGCTATTCTATAATATACTGAAATATGAAGAATTCCAATTCCCATTGTTCCAAGTATTCCTTAGAGATTGGAGGAGCATTATATACTGATATTTATTAATTTGCTAATTATGCCTACGATTTGTGTGATAAAGGCAATAAATTAATTCATGAAATTTGTTTTTCACTTCCAAAATAAAGTTGTGATAGTATGTTCAGAAGATCACATTCTAAAGTTGTTTTTAACTATTTAAACTGAATCTTTTAGATTATTTTTTCAAATTGTTTACCTTATGTGCATTAATGACACACATAGTAGAGACCATATTTAAAGATTAACTTTGTGTTTTCCAAATTAACTTTTATCATATACTTAAACTCAGTGTTCTATTGTCTTTTACTTTTGTTAACTATACTAGTTTAACTGCAATTAGCATCTTAAATTCATTGCTATATGTTAATGAAGTTCTTATATCTTCATCAATCCAGCATAGATGTATACATTCATACACACACACATATATACCTATATTTATGTGACATATGTATAAATGTAGATGAAATATGCTTTTGAAGAATGAAAGCATAGCTTATTTTTAGTCAGGTGAATATGATGACCTGTTCTCTTTTGTGACTCCATTAGTGGCCCCAGTTTATGAATGAAAATATGATAAGTGCAAACAACAAAGTCAATAATCTGGCTCTTGCATTCATTAGGTCTATTTACAAGTCTTCTGTGATCATTTTGGTTATTATCTCTTTGCTATCCTTCAGCCATTCTGGCATGCCTTTGGGGTTATGATATCATGCTGAGTAAGGATGGTTCAGCTGTGGGTTTTATGTGCCTTTTTGTAGTTGTTCACAATATCCCAGACTAAATTATATGGTAAATTATTAAGACAGATTGTACATTTGCTAGTTAAAAAGATGTCTAATTGATTCACCATGTTAAAATATCAGAAGATGTATGCTGCGGGCATAATGTTTCCTCTTAACAACCTATCATGTATTCATGGGGACAGTGATGCTTGCTCACATATTGGCAATATTATCCAATTTGATGTGTCCTGTATGTTAATTCAATCTTATTTTAAAAAATAGATCTGATTGGAAGGAATAAAACCAAACACAAACCCATAAACATCCACACATTCAACAAATCTTTGGTTTTACCTTCCATTAAGGCCTGGATTAGTCAAACTTACATGGAAAATAGGTACTAGATTTAAAGTAAAATAAAATTGGTTTTGATTTAGTTCAAGTGAACCATCTCATTTAAAATTAGCCCAGAGGTCTTGTAAAGAATGCTAGTAATCTAAACATAATAATGCACATTGCCCAATTGCTTCTGTGTATGATATAGGTTCAGTGCTGCACTGCTTTGACAGCCCATTACTGAATGTAATGAACAGCTATTTTTAAACAGAAGAAATTCAAGTTGACAGCTTGGCAATGAAATGCAGCTAGTGGGATAATTTTTGTCATCTTTAGTATAGAGAGTAGATTTCAGTTTGGTTTAAAGAAATTTGTATCATGCACTTTATCGATCAAAAAAAATTTTTTTAAAGATCATTTTGTTCTCCTTTTTCTGAAGAGGAGGCATTGTCAGAGCTATGGAAGCAGCAGCCTATTTCAGAGTAATGCATATTTTTATGAATTACTAAAACAAATCTCTTATCTCAAGAACCAAGGTTTTAAATCAGACTCCCTTTCTTTTTTGTGCCATAGCTGAAATATTCAGCCTTGGGAAGAGGAAGTGACTGACTATACAAGGTGTTTTTCCATGTTGTTCAGAAGCCAGGAGATTAAAGGAAGTAACTCTTTAGAAATAGGCATAAAGCTTGAGGCAGAGTTGCCTTAAGGAAAGTGAAGAATAAGACAGAATAGAGTAGAAGGAAAAAGGAAAATATCCGACTGCCTATATATAATGGGGAATTTCTTTTACCTGGGATAAGGAGATAACAATATCTTGTTTATGGCAGCTACTGGGAAAATTGGAATTAGAGGAGCCTATTCTATAGTCCCAAATAAAACATTTTTTAACATTTCTACCAGAACAAAAAGAGAAGGGAATATAATATCAACAAAAACATTTAATGCATTTTATAGTTAATAGATTGTGAAATTGAGTGGCTTTTTTTTTTTTTTAGTTTAGTGTGAGATAAGTCCCATTACTCATAGACTGAAACTTTTAGAGACTCAGATTTTCTTATGAAAGAATTACACCAAACTTTGTAAATAGAGAAGATGGTTATGACTGTCATACTCTGAGGAAGATGTAAATATTTTATAACTTTCATCCAAAAGAGAATTAAATTTAGATGAGAGGAAGGTAAGAAAATTATGGATGTGAAAGTTAACTTGTTGGCTTAGTTTCCCAATTGTTGTTGTTGTTGTTGTTGTTGTTTTTCTGGCATAGCCAATTAGTTATAAACACTTAGAGGAATATTAAAAAAAAAAACTACACACAGAAGTGTTCATAGTTTGTAATACTACGAATTCAAAAAAGAAATTTAGTTTTATATTCTCTCTATCTTTCTCTCTCCCCATACTCCCTCCCCCTTCCATGCTTAACATATTAACTTGGACATAGAAGATGATCAATGAACATTTATTAAATGCAGGGATAAATGGGCTCATACATCCATATCAGTAAAATAAATTTATTCCCTAAGCCTTGTATCAGAATTGTTCAGGGGCATTTCTTTCAGTAATATTACTTGTAAAAAAAACATCTCTTTTTTGTATCCTGGTAACCCTCATCCACTTCTACCTTCCTTCTTGGGACTCCGAGGATCTGCTTGGTTGATATCTATTTTTAATATCTATGCCTTAATTTGAGGGGATTATTCCCAGTTGTCTCAGAACAATCTTACTCCTGAACCATTTTTTCTATAAATTGGGGAGCATAATATGTCAGAAGAAATTATTCTCTGCGTTACACATTTTTAGAATTGTTTTCAGCTTCAGATCATGATCAAATGAAAAAAGAAACATTTATTAAATGCTTCCTGTGTGTCGAGCACAATGGAAATACAAATACAAATGTAAGACGGCTCTGTTTTCAAGAATCTTACATGCTAATGGAGAAAATGAGCCATTAGGTGAACTTGAAAGGCCAAGAAGGTCTATTTTGGTGTGAAAAATCAAAATGAAGAAAACAAGTACCAAAGGAGTATATCTTGACTCTTTCTAGTAGAAATAGCGGTGCTGTTGTTTCAAAATTGGACAAGGGAAGAGGAAAGAGGCTGTAAGGGCCTGTGCAGCTGAGGAGGAGATGGCTGGAGCTCGCTGGCCTGCGTTTGCTGCATGTCCTGACTGTGGCCTTCCAGAGATGAAAGAGCTAAGTGTTCCGGACCATAGTCTGATCCCAGTGTCAGGTCAGTGGTGAGGAGATGGCTGGGTATCCAGCGAATTATTCAGTACAGTGCTATTCTGACCTCACCTTGACAGAGTAAAGGCAGCCACATCTTCCCCTTCGGCTTCTGGAGGAGAAAGGTGAGATGGTTTCTCTACTACTCTCACTTGAGCCTCCATTCCTATGAGTCCCTCCTCCATCAGCTGCCAATAAGTAATATCCCAGTTCCATTTAACCAATTAGCTTTTACAAAGGGATAGTTACAAGGAAGATACAGCAAGAACAGAAGTACAAACACTTCTTCCTTCCAAATCTGGTGGGGACAGTCTCTTCTGTATGTCTTGTTCCCTAAGCAGAGTGGGGTCTTAAACTTAAAGTACTTTCCATATAGTGCTCATGCTACAAAGCCACTTCCAAATATGGCATTGCCCAAACATGGATGAGTGCTTCTCTGCTTTTACTGGATTGGGGCTGGACTTTATTTCCCAATATCTGACTAATGACAAATGCTGACATGGACTCTACTCCTGGATTCATAGGTGGCTCATCCTTGTGTACACAGACCTCAGATGGGGAGGGAGATGATTTCACATGTATTTCACATTCTGTTTCTTATTTCACATCTGTTTCTCTCTCTTGAACAGGAGCTCAAGAAGTAAGATTTGCTAAGCAAGCAAGAGAAGGTCATTTCCTTTTGAGTGGACCTTACTTCTTGCTTGCATAGCTGACCAAAATGCTTCCTCTTTATTTTAAAGAAATATTTTCTCTTTATTGTTGATAGAGCTGGATCTAGCATCTTATTTTCTGGCAAGAGTAGAATAAATAATATCATTTTGTCATCTGAAATTTTGAATTCTTGATTTTATCTTTAAAATGCTTCTCTTGAATTTGGGCTACACTTTGATGAGATTCCACCATCCCATTTGTCATGATCTGAAGAAAATCTCAATAAGTGGTTAAAGCTTTTTGTTCTATTGCCTCATCGGTTCTTTGGGAATGCTATTTTATCATTCTGACTCTTTTTGTACAATGCCAGACATAAGAACATACTGTGATTTGTTTAATTTATTTGTAGTTCCTGTTTCCCTTTTGGTTTCCAGGAGTTATACCATCTTTCATTTCAGTAGCATAGCATTACTTTTTTTTCTTTTCTGGAGTTATTTTGTATAGTTTGAAAATTTTAATTTAACAAACATTTATTAAGCACCTACTACTGTGTGCAAGTCCCTTTGTTCAATAGTTGAATACAAAGGCAAAATGAGATAGCTCCAAGAAGCCTATATTCTTACTGAGGCAATGTAGAGGTAAATAAATTAATGTATATACAAAAACAGATTCAAGAAAGAAAGCATTAACACTGTGCATATTAGTATATGTGTGTAATACTGTTAATGTAATTGGAAAAGCCTGTGGGAAGTGGTGTCTAAGCTGAACTTTTAATGGAGCTGTGGATAAAATGAAGCAGAGGTGAGGAGGGAGCAGGTCCTAGATCCAGGATACCACCTGTACAAAGAAAATGTACGTGAAATGGCATAGACAGAGAATAAACTGGAATGGAGAAGATAAGAAGGGGAGATGTAGGAAAGCTGAGGGAAAGGTGATGGTGGTTAAATTGTGTTCTGTTTTGTTGTAGAGGTCATACATATATTTGCTGTAAAGGCCTAAAGATGGAGAAATGGAGTGATTTGATCAGCTTTATGTTTTAGGAATATCGGGTTGGCAGTTGTGTGGCAGTTTCATTGAAGCAAGGTCCTAAACAGGGAGACATTTCCGTAACCTGTGAGCTTTGAAATAGAATTTACTTTCTTGGATGCTATTATTGACCATTGAAGCAGTTCTAATTCTTCTTATAAGTTTTACACTGGTTATATCCTTAACCACTGAGTGTGTTGGGAAGGTCATGGAATATTGTTGATTAGATTGATGTCAAATATGGCTTTTTGACAGTGAAATTCAGCAGACATTAAACACTTGCTCTGTGCACAAAATTATACAGAAAGTTGTACCTCTTTCCCTGTTGCTTATATTTCTGCCCTCAGGCCAAACAGAACAAGACTAATCCCTCTTCTGCATGAGAGCCTTTCAGATAATTGAAGACAGCTATCATGTCCCCTGTAAGTCACCCTAGTTCCTTCAAACCAATCCTTAAATGCCATGATCTTTAGTCCTTTCATCATCTTTGTCACCCTGTTATGGATATTTTGTGATTTATGATTATCTTTAATTAAAATATGCTCCCAAGAATTGAACACAATATTTTATATGTGATCTAACTAACGCAGAGTATAATAAGCCTATAACCTATCTGATCCTGGATTCTTAATGTATCGTAAAATCGTGTTAGAATTTTTGTCTACTGTATCACATTTTTGACTTACGTTGAGTTTATAAAAAACTAAAACCTTCCCAGTCAAAAAGTTTCTAGTCATAGAGAGCTTGTGCTTATTCAGTTGATTTTTTAAAAAGCATGACTATATATATTCATTCTTACTAATGTCTATTTATTTCAATTATTTTTCTATTTATAACACTTAAAATTTCTTTTTTTATCCCAAATTTCCTTCCTCCTACCTTCCCCGTCTATTGAGAAGACAAGTAATATGATATCAATTATACATACAAAATTATCCTATTAGTATTTTGTCAAGGTGGATTGTTATCATTGTCTAATCCACCCCTGAACAGTATTCCCATTTTTTCCTTGAAAGTCTCTTTCATCTAATACAGGAGAAAAATCTTATTTATCATGTTTTGCTTTTCTCACTAGCCTTCATTCTTTTTGAGATTTCACAATATGGATACTGTATTTACAGGAACATGCTACATGTTTTTATTTAATATCAGTTACCTCCCCTTGCTTCCATCTTTTGTTTGTGTATTTCAAAAATAGAATTTGGATCACGAGTTGTTTGTGCATGACTTCTTCAGCCTCTTTAGACAATATCCCCTCCCTCTTTCCTTCTCAATGGAATTATTCTCTGTGTTTTCAGAATTTCATTTTTAAGACATTCCCATCCACTTTCAGCTGAATTCTGTTGGAGAGTTTTATTCTTTGTGATCTTTTTACTCCTTTTTTCTGTCCCCCTTAAAAATATGCTCACCTAAAATCTGTGGTATATGTCACACCTTGTCAACCTTTTCTCTTTCTCAAACTATCAAAAATTCTGAGCTAGAACAGTCATTTGCAAGTTATCATCGTTTCTGTATTGGAATCCAGTTCCTCATTGGTGAAAATCAGAATAAATGAAGTCAAGAAGCTAATTGTTTAGCTTCTATGCTTTTGGGAGGGAGGGAGAAAGGAAAGGGAGAAAAGAGAAAGAAAAAAAAAGAGAAAATTGCAGGTTCATACTTTGTTTTCATGCCAAATTGGATATATCTTTCTGGAAATCCTCATCTTCTCTCTGACTAAATGGTTTAATGTGTCTGCCAATGATATTACCACCACTGCTTTTGTTTCCACATCTCAAAACTGGATCATAAATGAATAAACTGAATACAGATATTTATATATCTTGTTATTTAAAATAATATGAATTCTAATGTACCAGAGTCTCTAAAATTATTTACAACCCTAAAATTCTTTCCTTTAGTTGTTGAATTTTTTCACAAGTATAGTTTTCTAAGACATGGTACTATATTTGTTATGTCCCCTTAACTCCTCGCCCTCTTCTTTGTGCTCCTTCTTTCTTGAGAATAAATTATGGACTTCCTGAAGCAGGTTTGACTAATAAGTCCTCTCTCACCATGTCTCAGGGATACTGATGTTGTATTTGCATTCTTGTGTTATAATTTTTACTTTGCCCTGCTTTTAATTCATGTTTTGTGTATTTAGACATCTGAGGCCATGTGTTTTGCTTCTGACTCATATCTCGGATTTTGCTTCTGGTGAATTTCTGGGCATCTTTACTGCTATTCTTCCTATATCGTAGGCTAATAATAATAATGATTGTAATATTTAGCATTTCTGTAGTGTTTTAAGGTTTTCAGAGCCCTTTATAAATATTACCTCACTTTATCTTCAAAACAACTCCAGGAATAGGAGCTGTTATCATCTTCATTTTACAGATGAGTAAACTTAGCAATTAACTTGCCCAGGGTCGCCCAGTTAGTAATCAATGTCTAAGGTTAGATTTAGACTCAGGTCTTGCTGACTCCAGGACCAGAAATGTATCTGCTACTTTACCTACCTTGTTCTACTTGATAGTATTAAACTCAGTGTCTATATGTAGACTTTTTTGTTCGCTCCCTCATGTCAAAAGGACTTTTTAATTAGAATCACAGAATTTCAGAGTTGGAAAGGGCTTTTAAGAGCTTTCTAGCTCTCCAGCCTCCATACAAATTCACAGTATGAGCCTTGTGTTGTCCTGCTGCCTTTGCTTGAAGCCCTTCATTGGGGGGTATCTACAACTTCCTGTGGCAGTCCATTCCATTTTTGGACAGTATAGTTGTCAGGAAATTTTTTCTTCCATAAAGCCTAAATCTGCTCCTTTGCATCTTTTACTCATTGCTTATAGTTTTCATTAGTTTGAAAAACATTTTTAAGTACTTTAAATGTATTCATGCTATTAATAGTCCATTGATATTCCCCTAGTACTTGGCTATTGCCATAATTAGATAATTAGTTCTCATAAGAGAGGAAATGGAAGATAAAGTATCCTGCCACAATTTTGTGGAGATGGACACATTCTAAGGGATGGCTTGAACCAAAGCTAAGAATTCTAGGGGACTTCAGGGATCATCCAGGAATCCAGCACCTTCATCTAATAGATGACAAAACAAGTGAAATGGCTTGCCCAGGGTTATATGGGTAGTATGGCAGAAGTTGGGGATGATGAAGGTAAATGGCTTGATGGTTCTCCTGGGATGTTTTGTGTTCCATCTCTTATCCTACCTCTTATCATCAGTTGCCACATCTTGCCATTTCTTTCTCTGAAATGTCCCTTGCATCAAACTTCTCTCCATTGACACAGCTATCTTCATAACCTTTGTCTAGATTATTTCAACAACTTCCTCATTATGTTTATCTTGCATCTGTTTTTATATGTTCTTGCATGTCCATCTCCAGAGCCTATTTAAGTACTTATTAATTCCTTTCCATTCATACTTTGAACTACCTTCACTCACTATGCTGCCGACCTCCTTCAACAATTGGCAAACTCTTCCTGAAACTTCCATTTTGAGGAGGAATCCAGCATAGTCAGCACGAGCCATTGAGGGGGGCTCCCCACTCCTTCCTTTCCCTGTTAGAGTATAAGCTCCTTTGGGGCAGGACCTGGCTTTGTTTTTGCTTGTCTTTTTATCCTGGGCACTTAGCACCAAGCTTGACACAGTAATAACGCAATAAATGCTTGTTGACTGAATCAAATCTATAAATTTGTGTGTGATGTAGGATGATGAAAGTTATGTTACTGTAACATAACATAACAATGTTATATAACTATAACATAAGGATGGGAACATTTGTTTTGGCAATGTGGTTTTGTGGCATGTAGGAACTTTTCAATGCCATTTAACCATTCACACTTGGAGAATATTAATGGTTTCTAAGTCAGTGACTTAGAAAGCCCCTTCTTATTTCCACTTGTACTTAACTATTTTTTGAAATAATTTCTTGTTCATTTCAGCATCCGTTGGAAGAGGAGGTATTCATATATTCATAGACCAAATAGTTCATATCCCTAATTTTACAAATGGGGAAACCAAGGGCCAAATAAATCAAATGATTTATCCAAGATCACAAAATTAGTGTGCTACAGAGCTAGAATATAAGCCTAGGTCTCCTGAGTGCTAGCCAGTGATTTTTGTCTATTATATTTTTCTGTCTATCCAGTGTTAAAATCCTGGCTTGCTATTCAAAGATTAGAATGTCATGAATCATAATTACAAAAAAAGAAAAATATGTAATTGCATTCAGTAAAATTGTTACTAAATGGATATCTACTACATTATTCATACTGAAAATGGATTTATAAAACAGAGAGAAACTTGGACTACTACTTTAAAGGAACTTATAAAATAATTAACTACCTCTGTATTTCCATGAAATTTAGTAAGCACTTTCATGGTAAGGCCTCTCCCCTCCTCCATGTATGTATGTATATATATATATGTACAATACATACACAGGGTTTTATATATATTATGTATGAATGTATATATATATATATATATATATATACGCACACACATGTAAGAGTGTGTGCATAGTATGTGTGTATATATATGTACCTATATCTACACATGCACGCAGATAATATAATATATATTATGGATATGCATGTATATGAGTATATATATAGGTATGTATATGCACAGATAATATATATGATTTATATGTAAAGGTATGTTTAGATATGTGCATATACCACCTACACATGTTCACAGATCATATCTACAGATTCTCTATATAGATATGTGGATATATAGGTATGTATATAGATGTACACATACACACAGATAACATACATACATGTGTGACCATGCAGATATAAGTAAGAGTGTGTAGGTATGTGTGTATTTATACTTCTCATATATATACATATACATATACACACATATGTATATGTATGTTTTTATGTATATTTGAGATTGGGAATCCTTATCTAGTCTGAGTTGGAAGTACAGTGACTACTCAAAGGCTCATTCCTTCTACTGATAAATATAGGAACTTTGACCTTTCCATTTCCATCCTGGGTCAGTTCACTCCCCTTCACTCAGTGACCCTCCTGCCCCTGGACAGTCACCATATTAATTCTGGACTTACTGTTTAGAACCCCCAACTCAAGAGATCCATCAGGCTCAACCTTCTCAGCAGAAGAGATTACAGGCATGTGCCTTTGTATCTGGGCAGGGATTGTATCTTGTCTATTTTTGTGGACCCCATGTTACTTTATACATGGTCATTTATTGATTATATTTTATTGGTTGAATATACATACTTATATGTAATGTAAAAATATACAAAAACATCTAAATATGAGAACTCTCTTCCCTTTCTTGAATATTATTTATGTCACAGAGTCATAGGTTTATGATTTAGGTCCCCCAAAAGGATTTTAGAGGTCAGCTTGTCAAGTTCTCACTTTATCTTGAGACATTGAGGGAGATTAAGTAACTTGGCCGGATTCACACAGCCAGCGTGTGTCAGAGGTGAGACTTGAAGCCAGGTATTTCTATCTCTGAACCCGCTTTTGACCAGCTCCTGTGCCATAATGTTCATCAAGCATGTAACCAGAAAAAGGAACATTTTGTAGATGACAGATTGTGTTTACTTCTATTTCCACCAATGATAAGTAGCAGGGCCTGGGCTTTTATTTGGGCAGGAAGTATTCAAATTAAGTAACAGAAGGAACTTTACTGATTTGGGAGTTTTAAGACACTTGAGGTTCATGAGTAAGGGAGATGTTACAATTGAGACAAGCTGGATGCAATGGATAGAGCGCTAGGTCTGGAGTTAGTAACATTCAAGTTCAGATTAACTATAAACGTTCGCTAAGCTGTGTGATCTTGAGTAAGTTACTTTTATTTTCTTCACTTTCTACAATGGTAAAATGAGGTTTATAAGAGCACCTACCTTGTAGGGTTGTTATAAGGATCATATGAGATAATATTTGTAAGAAGATCTTAGCACAGATGCCTGGCATATAAGAGCCACTATTGCTTCTTCTTGTCTGTAGATTGTTTTAAAGATGAAGATGTATAACTAGCTACCCATTTTTGACTAAGTTATGATCCAGGTTAAAGAAAGAGAGGTGATTGAATTCAGGAATTATCAAGCTACAGCTTTAAATGCAGACTCAGACAAAATAAGCAAATGTCTTTTGTATCTTTTGCTGATTAACTGCTCTGGTAGGTCTAGAATCCCTTAGTATCTCTAAAGCTGGCAAAGAATCTCCTTTAAAGTATTCATGTGTCAATAGGAAAAGAACCTTGAAGATCCTCAGGCTCCTCTCTTGCCAGGCCACTTATGTACATTTTAACAAGAGTTTTCTGGAGACATGCTATTGTGATTATTGTTTGATCTTTGTATGTTACCTTTTACAAGTTAATATATAAATATATATTTATACATAAATATGTAAATGTATATATAACACACACAGCATATAAATATGTATATTTATGCATATATGACAATGCAGTACATAAATATGTAGGACATATAAATATGTAAATTCATGTATACAAATTATATAACAGAATATATATAAATACTCATATTTATATACACAAATGTATATATAACAATACAGTATATAAATATATAACACACACATATATGTTTATATAAATGTGACATATATTTGTCATATTTATATATGTATGTAACATATCTATATATAACATATAAATATATGTGTTTATATATAAATGTGTATGTGACATATACAACACAAATATACATAACATATAAATAAGTATGTTTATATATAAATGTATATGTGACATACAATATATAACTATATATAGCAAAAATGTGTGTTTATATATAAATGTATATATGACACACAATATACAAATATATATTACATATTAAGTATGATATATTTATATGTATATAAATATTACAAATATGTAGAATATATAAATCAACACAAATTAAATTGACATAACATCTCTATAGCATCAGTTTATAAAATATATGCATATCTATTTTATGACACTTCAAAAATTTATGAGCTATACTTGTCATAGCATTGGGTAAAAAATGTGTCCAAATCTGATGATGCTGAATAGACACCGATGGACTGGTTGCCTGCCCCAGGGAGCTTTGCTTAATGACTGTGGGACTTCAGTGCCTAGAAATTCAGCTTTATTTACAACAGCTTGCTGTTTTTTATTCTGAGCTAGTCCCTTCCTGTTCATGGTCCCTGACAAAATGAGCTTGGAGAAGGATGCCCTAGATAGGTTCTTGGAAAATTGCAGCAACAGGCCCTGAGTAAAGAGGTTTGAAGATAGACTTTGGAATTTATATTCAAAACAAAGGGGAAAATACTTTTATTTTTGTGTTGAAGATTTATAAATAAAGTGATTTTATATATATTTGAATTGTCTGATTACATTCAACCTATTATGAAGTTTCTGAACACATTCAATCCCTTTTTATTATGGGGTTTTGTGCAAATTAAATGTATCAAAATATGTTAAATTAAATGTTATAGATTGTTCTTTTTTATTCTTATCATTAAATATGCAGTTTCTCCAGGTGTTGAAATGTTATTATGGGAAATTGTGTGTGTGTGTGTGTGTGTGTGTGTGTGTGTGTGTGTGTGGGTCCTATGTTTGAAAAGAGAAATGAATTTAAACAATAAGAATGTAGCTGTTATAAAATTTATTTTTATCAATACCTTTCAGCAGAAATTCGTATGGTGCTTTAAAAAAAAATCACACTAAACATCATTTAATCATCACACTTTTTGTTGGCTAATAGAATATTAAGTGATTTTTTTCCCTGCTAAAGGCCATTCTTGATCTGCTTGCTAAGTGGACCTAAGAGTACTAGTATATTTTATGTTAGCAAGCCTTGATAGCAAAGTGCTAAAAGTTCAGGGGGCATTTGTCTCCTTTCTCACAAATTCATTTAAGTACCAGTCTTGCCATAGCTTTAACTGGGGCAGACAGCCGAACAAATGACTTGAGATAAAATGAAAATAATGGACTGAGCTGGGTGCCCGGGGTGGTGGTTACACTGGACACACATCAATAAGCATCCAGTGTGATTCTATGCTAATGTAAGCCTGATGGATCAGCTTTCTCTTTTAGCCTGGAGGACCATTAAGCACTAGAAGCTAGGTCAAACTGATACAGGAAGGCAAACATAGCCCAATAGTTAGCAACCGTAGTTAACAGGCAGCTGGTCATTAACAATATACAAAGCTAGTATTGCTTAAAAAACTTCCCTAGTCAGGATGTACATCATGAAAAAAGATAATAGATCTTTCTTTAATTTGCATAATCAAATGCTTCTCATTTTCCTCACATATAGATAACATAAGAGAAAAATAAAACACTCTGAATGTAGTTGAATATTTCCATTATGCTGCTAATCTTAAATCACTGCAAATAATTTCCATAAAAATGTAAATAACTTCTTTCAAAAGAATAGAACATAATTGAGAGATTTGGTATGTTATTTCTTTGGAATTAAACAGTATGCACAGTCACTAAGGTTAGATAATGAGGGCCTTGGGCATAGAAAATATAATAAAATTTTTTTAAAGAGTCATAGAAGTGATTTGAGCTTTGATGCCCAAGTTTGGCAGAAACTCTGTATTATTATCATTCCAAACTTGGAAATTTGGTTTCTCATTTTAGCACAGATTTATCAATTTAGTACAGAAAAATTTATATTTTTAGCCAAATGATAAAAAACATCATTTTTCTATTTTTTTAAGGTAAAATAAATGATTAAAACAAAAATTTTATCATAAATTTGCCTTTGTTTGATAACCTACAATATTGTTAAATCTTTGTAAGCTATTTATTGTACAATAAAAATATTCTTATAAATCAACTTTTTCCTGAGTCATTTTTTTTCTTTGTATTTATATCTTTATTGAAATTACCAAGAACTGTTAAAAAGCTGATGACAAGTTTTTCATCTATTCCAACACATAATTCTTAAAAATTCAGAATTTTCCTAGTGGTAAAGGAGCATAAATGTGACATCCTGAACACGTGCATTTTCTTTGAAATAACAAGTTCAGAATAAAGCATTCACATACTAACAATATAAATATATATTTTATTTCCTTTTCCTTTCATCTTTTTTTTTGTTTCTTTTTGTTTGTGTGCCAATACAGATATTTTCATTATATTCATGTAATTGAATGGGTATTGTCTAAGAGTAATTTTACCCATAGCATTTTCTATCATTTTGTTTGCTCTTATGTTTTTGCAAAATTTCTTGTAACTGATTTCTATCACTGTGATTATGGATTAATTAATCAGTGTTCTCAGACAAACATGAAATTATATGCATTCAGAAATGTTCTGTATGGGCACACTGCTGTCACTCAACCCATAATAAGTAATAATAGCCAACAGAGGATAAAACAATTAACTGTTATGATTTCAAAGTTTACATATCTGAAATAATTATAACTGTTTTTCAATTTTATGCATGCAGAAAAATAGTTTGGCAAAAGGTTTTACAGAATCAAGAGGAAGCACCTCGCAAAAAAATGGAAAAATGGCCCTGGAAATGGGATTTAGTGTAAGTCTCTTAACCTCTCAGCGTTCTTGGCCTCTTAAATTGTAGCGAATATGCCAGTCTGCATTGACAGAGGGAGTATCTTCACCTTACAATTTGCTAGCCCAGTGAAATTACAAGTCTTGCTCCTGCTGCTATCCACTGCAATTTGCTCAGGGTTACTTATTGTCTTTAGGAGAAACTACACACTTCTTGATGCTTTCTTTACTCTGGTTCAAAGCTACTTTCATATTACTCATACTGTATACAGACTAACTGGACTACTCGCTATCCTCCAGATTTGATTTTTATTTCCCTATCTCCTTACATTTTCATGTCATTATCTATGCCTAAATCTCATTCTTCTCATTCCCTTCCTGGAATTCCCTTCCTAGTTCTATCTTTAAGTACCAAATAAAGTATTTTAAATTGATTCTGGACAGGATGGTGAGCCACCAGAGTTTATTGAATAGGGGATATGACATAGTTTGACATGTGTTTTAGGAAGATGCTTTTGACTATTGTTTGAAGAACTAAGAGAGGAGAACCTAGACAGAAGTTATCAAGGAAAGGACAATTAATAGTGCCAAAGGCTGTAGAGAAATCAAATAGGAAGGGGATTGAGAAAAGGCCATTAGATTTGCAAATTAAGAGATCTTTAAGAAATTTGGAGAAAGTAGTTTTGGTTGAACAATGTCAGAAGTCTGAATATAAAGAGTTTAGAGAATGGGAAGGAAAAAAAATGTAGGCTTCTATTGTAGATGGCCTTCTCCAGGAGTTTGGTCACAAACAAGAGGAAAGACGTTGTCTGTAGCTAGTGAAGATAAAGTGAGAGTTTTCTGAATATGAGGTAAGACTTATTCATATTTGTAGATATTATAGAAGCTGCTAGTAAATAGGGAGAAAATGACAATAAATGAGAGATTGGGGATGATGCAGCAATTGGCTGGACAAGACAGGATGTGATGGGATTATTTGTGTGTCTGTACACACTTGGCAAAGAGAAGAGTCACTCATGTGAGTCTAGTGAAGGACTTGTCAATGGTCAGGAGAGGTGGGATTTGAATCCATGTCACAGATCCAGAGTTTGTAGAGAATTGTAAGGGCCTCAAAAGTCATGAGCTTAAACTCATTTTTGTTGTTGTTGCTCAGTCATCTTCCTGATGCCATGGACCTGAAGTTTTCTTGGTATTGGAATGGTTTGCCATTTCCTTTTACAGGGCATCCCCATTTTACAGTTGAAGAATTGAGACAAATGAGTTAATTGATTTGCTCAGGGTCACATAGCTAACAAGAGTCAAATCTTCCTAGTGCTCTACTTACTGCACACCCAGCAGCCTCTCATTCTGCAGATGAGGACCCTGACCCTCAATGAGTTGGTGACTGTATGACCAAAGACATACAGATAGTGTCAGAGGCACGATTTGGACCAGTTCTGCAGAGCCAGTTTTCTTCCTGTTGTAAAATGCTGCTTTCCCCTTAATTGTTAGTGTTTTCTTCCTCTTTAAAGTATTTTGTACTTAATTATACATATTGCATGTGTTATTTCTCTAGCCACATCCTTCATTGCTCAGCTCAAGTGTGATCTCTAATCCCTTTGATGATCTTTCTTCAACCCCAGAAGTATTAATGCTCTGAACCCACTTAAATTAACTTATTTAATTTCATCCAAATTCATGTTGTATCTTTGCAGTAAAAGGTAAGCTCTTTGATGGCAGACACACACATCCTCTCTGTCTCTATTTCTCTATCTCGTTCTTGTCTGTCTCTCTGTGTCTGTGTTTGTCCGTCTCTATATTACTTTGTCTTTCTCTATCTCTTTCTTGTCTTTGTAATGCAGTGACTTATGCTTGGTTTTTATTAAATGTCCATTAAATGCCCAAACACAAATATAATTCACTTGAGAAAGACAAATTATATGCCTTCTGAAATGTTCCATATCATCTGTCTTGCATTTAGTTGACCACATCTGTATGTAGGTTTGTTAGAGATGACACGCTCTTGAAATTGATGATTCTCTACTGGTTGGTGATGATAAAGTATTGAGGAAGAGAGGAAAGGAGGTCCAGAGTCTCTCTGTTTCTGTCTTTCTTTCTTTATCTCTGTGTTTCTTCACAGATAGCTGGACTTGTCTATTAACTTCAGACTTCACAAAAAAGATTGTTTTATACTTAAGAGGCAAGTTATTTCTATGACTATATGCCACCCTGCCACTTGGGTACCTTTTTGCCCTAAAAGAATTCATTCATTTTTAGGAGAGGAACATCTTTCTTCTAATAGTCATATTGTTTGTGCATAGGATAAGGTCCAATAATAGCCTTGAGCATCCTAGAATGGTAGTCACAGGTATAGCTGTGGAATTTCAATTCCATTGAAAGATTTTGCCCCTTCCCAAATTATATTCATATATTTAACTCATTTAATTGTTGAATGAATCTAAAATTTATATAGTATGAATTTTAACATTAAACATTTTGATATTAAACTTTGTTTAATGAGATGACAAGATCTAAAAATTAAGTGAAATATATATTAGCCAAAACAGAGTGACTATATTCTGGGACTTGTGATGTTTTGGTAAGAATTATATTATGTTAGGATAAATTTAGAAGAGATCATTCACAATCATTTGAAATATAATAAGTATTGAAAATATTCTGTAGCAGTTAAAGATCTTAGTTCAGAATAATAGCTATGATGTAACTAGAATAACTGAGATGTGTATAGTGAAACAGAAAACATGGACTAGACTTAAAGGGCATGTTTTTTTTTTCAAGATTGCTAACAAGAGTACAAAAGAGGGAGATAAAAGATATAAACATGTTCTATGATCTAGGAAAATTAGTAGGTAGGGGAAGTGATCTTGGTAGTAAGATAATATCCACTCCAGAATAAAAAACAGTTTTTAGGTTGTTGAGGATATTTTGGTATAATGGAAAGAGACCCTGATTCAGATATTGACCCTGACCTTAGGCATTCCTAAGTGTGGCTTTAATGTAGAATATCCATATGCATCGACCATATGAGAAAATATTTCTAAAAACTTATTTTCATATAGCTCTTTAAAGATAGCAGTGTACCATCTTCGTAACAACCTGTGACTTTCAACAAATCTGTGTGATCTGCAATAAGTCATTTTGCACCTCCCTCAGTTTTTTCATTTGTGAAATGTAAAGATTGAATGTAGGTGATTACTTGGGTTTTCTCTAGCTCTGAATCTTACGATCTTATAAGAGGAGATAAAAAGATAAAATGAATTTTTATCCAGACCTGTAACATAAGAAGAGATTACAGAGAAGTCTTCTTTTATAATGCAATAAAAGTAGTTTGGGGTTTGGATCAAAGATGATAGCAATCTAGTTGATAAAGGATTTGGAGGATATTACTAAGGAATTGTTTGGGAAAAAACCCTATGATTCTTTGATGGATATACATTTTTTTGGAGGAGAATATATTTGGGACAGTTCCCTAGTTTGGAAAATTTGACAGGCAGTTTTCCTCCTTGATTTAGTGATTAATGAATCCTCTAATTGCTACTTTTAATAGGCAGAAAGAAGGCAAGTCCAAAGAGAGAAAGAAAATGAAAAACATAATCTGATAGATTATATTGCTTTTAATTGAAAGGTACCTAAATTTATATTAAAAAAAATTTCCCTGGTAATATGTATTTTAGGATTCTTTTTAAAAAAGCAGACATTTTAGCAGATTTTCTAGTATTTATTTTGAGAATTCACAAAGAGACAAAATCTATGGACTTGAAAAGAATTTTAGCATTCATCTTTAAAAAAGAAAGAAATATTATCCTAGTAATAAAGTAATATTTATATATTTCTAATGCAGTATCCTAAACTAATTATTACAATATATAGGCAAGTTGTTGTATTTTGCATGAGTGTAGCCCAAGTAAGTAGAATGTAGTACTTGAAGCCCAGGAGGCTCCTGCCTTGAGGAATTCCTAGAGTGGTATATTTTTAGTTGAGAATATCCTCTTGCATCCACCAAATGGGAAGATATTTCTGATGATAAAAAAGGTCATTTTCATATAGCTCTTTAAGGAACACAAAGTACTTTTCTCATAACAACCTTGAAAGGAAGGTAATAGAAGTGTTATTCTCATTTTATAGATGAGGTGACTTGTCCATGGTCACACAGCTAGTAAGTCAAGATTCAAATCAAAGTATTTTGATTATGAGTTAGTGTTCTTATCCACTAAATTACATTACCTGAGCATAGGGACAATTTCATTAGTGTCTTTGTATTTCCAGTGTAGGTGCTTAATATATGCATTTAGATTGATGATTAATAATTTGGCAATATATTGGCTTTGGAAGAGAAATTGAAAGGGTGTTTCTTAGGTTCCTTTGGCATATTAAACCATTCTAAGTGATCTTTTAGTGTTATTTGAGCATCTTTAGCCATCTCACTATTCTGTTTGAACAAGCATCAAAAACCTGCTGTGATTGAGCTTTTCCTAGGAGTCCACCACTATACTCCAGGCCCCTTCTAGAGTTATTCTGGGCTATGCAGATCTAAGGAAAAGATATTCATTTCAGTATTCACATAATGTTGCTACAGATATTCATACTATATTTATCTATGTTCTGAATTATCAGAGAAAAGCATTAAGTGACAGATACTTGAACAGATTTGATTCAGATTACTTTGTACCAACTAGAAGACCAAAAATCATTGAGAAACAATTAGTATGAATTTGTTTGTGAAGAGTATATATTTTTGGAGTAATTGAATTTTCTTCTATGCCAGAGTGATAAGTTGGGTGGATAAGGGGGTATGCAATAAATGTTATCCTCATGAATGTGAGTAACTCTTTTGTTTTTTTCCATGTTTTATTCTCATCAATGGGCTAGGAAAAATGTATTTGTTTTAAATTAAAATTGTTCCCCCCAGAGGGAATTTTAATAATGGGGGAAAGGTGATAGTAGAGAAGGGATAGATAGATAGGGGAACTATATTAAGCCTCCTTTAGGACTTGGGTCTGGGAGTAAGACTTAATATCTTTATTATTAACATGCATAAAACGATTCACATTCTAATTATCTTTAAACCAACACTAAATTGGATATTTACTGAGACACCAAAAGACAGGAATAAAATTCAGAATAACTGCTTGTCAGAAAAATAGTCCACTGAATAGAAAGATATTTCATAGGGACAAGTACATGGTAAACACTATTAGATTAGATTTGAGAAGACTGGTTAACTATATTTTAAGAAAAATATCTTGGGTCAGAGTGGACCTCAGAGTAAATATTCATCAGTGCTCTAGTAGAGCTGGGATCTTATCAATAATATCTCTCTCTCTCCAAAAATGAAAATTGCAGTTTGTCTATGACTGCCCTTGCTGTGCAGTTCCCCTCAAAGATGCTCATAAGCTGAGTATACTTCAATTATGTGGTGTTATTTAAGGAGAAAACATGGGACTTATTAAAATAGGATATATTTTAAAAGAGTTTTCTACAGCATATGGCATTGGTCAGGATAGTATGGTATAGTTCTGTTTTTTCTTCAGTATACTTAGAGCCTACAGCAATACCTAGCAAATAATAGGTACTTAATAAATGTTTTTGAGTTGAGTTGAATTGAGCAACTTTAATCTTTTGTATTCCTTGGTATTCTCTTCATTGTCTAGCAAATGATCATAGTAGGTACTTCACAAATATATGAATGAATGAAGGAATTTTAAAATTCCTTATATATATAAGGAATTCCTTAAAATTCTTATGTAGAAGACCAGGCTCAATAGAAAAGGGTACACAGTAAATATTCCATGCATTTTTTGAATATAATGGTGTGTTTTGAAAAGTTGTATTTTGTTTTGGGCATATACAACCAAGAATGGACTCATATATATGGCAGATAACAAAGATGAGTGGAACATTTTTGAACCAATTATTTAGTGATTCTAAGATAGGATTATAAAATAACAGTGATCTCTGAATGTGCTGCCTATACATTTGCTTGCTGTGGAAAGAAATTTTGTTAAATTACCTATAGAGATAGTGATATCATCTGTTACTATGAAGGATGGTCACATTCAAGAACCTTTTTTGTTCAGTACTATCATCCTTCTACACACCAGGTTTATAATTTTGGATTCATCTTTGACTTTTCCTCTTACCCTGCTTTGTCCTTATCTAGTTCATTGCCACTTCTTAAGGATTCTAATTCCACATCTTCCATGTTCTCCTTCTCTCAAGTGACATGGCCATCATCTTATTAAAAACCATAGCAGCCCATTTCTGTATTATTGTAACATCATCTTTATTAACATTCTTGTTTCTTTTTGCTTCTTCCTCTAATCCATTCTCCATTTTTACAAACTATTTACATAAGGTATAAGTCTGACCATATTACTCACTTGTTGAGAAACCATCAATGCTTCCCTATTTTCTTCAGCTTAAAATACATATTTTTTAGGCTAGATTTGAAGATCTCCACAGTATGAACTCAATCTTCCTTCCAATTTTGGTGTAAATTCTACCATCTTCTTTTCCCTGTCACATGTTCTATGTTCCAATCAAACTAGACTACTAGACTTATAATTTAATATTTTTCCTTTGTGCATTCACATAGGTCCCTTTCCCTTGTATATAATCTTTACTTCTCAGAATCTGTCTGTCTCTCTATCTTTCTGTCTCTGTCTGTCTCTGTCTTTCCGTTTCTATCTCTCTCTCCCTCCCTCCCCACCCTCTCTGTCTCTCTGTCTCTCTGCCTGTCTCTGTGTCTGTTAGTGTCTGTCTCTCTCTCTCTCTCTCTCTCTCTCTCTCTCTCTCACTCTCTCTCCACGCCCTTCATTTTTGCAGAAGACCAAAATCATAAAAAGAACATTTTGACTTGTGAGTTGTATTTAAGTGAGTCAGAGTTGTGCAAGGCTGTCGACTTCATCCTCTCTTCCAGTGAAAAGATAAAAGTCAGGTTATTTGGTGATGACCTGGGATGCAGAGGATGACCTTGACATCTTCAGTGTCTTACTATTCAATATGCCACACAGTGCTTGCTTCAGCTGCCTTAATGGCTTGTTTCCCATTGTGCTGGAAGAAAATTTCACGTCCTTGGGGTAAGCAACCTTCTACTTCACCAATGGGCTTGAAGTCTACCTTCTACCTGCTTTAACCTATCTGCCAAAATGGGTTCCCAAGGAGTAGTTGTTATGCATACTACAGCTTCTTGGAGTCACATGTGAGAATGGGGTGACCAATTGGACATCAAAGGTGGTTGGGCACCTTTGGAAAGGGCTCAGCAAGCCCTCACACCTGAGGTGGTAGGCTTCCCTAATCACCCCTACACTATATGAAAGGTACAAGAAAAAGAAAAAACAAAAATAATTTCTTACTTGTAGGAATTTATATTCTATTGGGGGAGCTGTGAATATATATATACATCTATCTATCTATCTATCTATCTCTGTGTGTATGCACACACACACATATAGATACAGAGTATGGCTTTAGACTCTAATTTGCGTAGCACATGGGTGGTAGCTAGGTAGCACCATGGACAGAAACCTGGATCTGGAGTTGGGAACACAAACTCTACTGTGACCTTGCTAGCCTGCCTTTCTTCTGTCTGCCTCAATTTCCTCAACTTTAAAATGAGGATACTAATAGTACTTACCTCCTATGGTATAAGTATATTTATAAGTATACCATACTTATAAAACAATTAGCATAGTGCCTGACACTTAGTAGGCACTTATTAAATACTTATTTCCCAATCTTGAGACTCTTAATTAGAAAACAAGCTCTCCAACCAAATTCATCCCAGTTGTGTCTCTCTTCTCCCCATCTTTCCCTGTGAGTTTTTTGACTTATTAAGTCAAGAATCACACCAACGTAGCACTTTTTATTGTCTCCCCATTATGAGCCTGCCCCCATCTTCCTTTCTCCTTTGGGATAATTCCATTTACTCTTTTTTCTTTCTCCCTAACAACTATCAGGAAAGAACTTGTTCTTTCCCACTTTCTGTTTGTCTTATTTGACTCCCTCAATGCTCTTTGAAGACATGAGATCTTGTAGGGACACTTGTTTCTTTTCCACTATTAGACTGTTAGCATTTCATCATAGTAAATCCTCTTCTAATTACTCAAGTAAATTTACTTTTCTAGGCTTATTTTTATTCTTGTGTTTGCATTTCAGAGTTTCTAAGCACCTCTGTTCTTTTTTATCAGGAGTGTTTGTCCTCTATTACATTATAGATCTATTTCCCCCACCATCATATTTATATTTAGTTTGTAGGAGTAGGTTATTTTGGTTAATAAGCCTTTTTATTTAACTTTTGGGATATCTTAGAATCTTTGTGTTTTTTTTTAAAAAGTAGAAGATTCCAGATCTTGATGGATTCATTCACTTTTCATTTAATCTTCTGGTTCTAATAGATCTGAGCAGTTTTAATTTATAATTTCTTGAAATATGATGTCCAGGTTTTTTTCTTATGATTTTCAAAGAGTCTGATGTTTCTTAAGCTCTCTCTTCTTGATTTGTTTTTCAGGTCAATCAAATATTATATGTTTTTTTCTTTTTTTAATCTTTTGAATTTTTTTTTTCTAACCATTCTTGTTTTGTGCGGTCATTAATTTCAGTTTGGTTTATTTTTTTCTTTCTAGGAGTACATTTCTTAAGTAAAGTTTAACATTTCAGAGCTATTTGTTTTTCTTCCAATTCTTTCTTCCAAATATTTGATTTCATATTAAATCTCTTGCTTAATTTCTTTTACACATTCATATAGTCTTTGTGAACAATTAGTTTTTTTTCTTTTTGTATATTTGGCTGCAGTTTTTATGGAATTATTCTCTTCTAGGATTTGGATTATTGGGCTTTTTGGATATACTTCTTTATAGTGGTCAGTGTCTTGTGTTTATTCCCATCCCTGTTAAAGTTCCTAAATTGGAGTTTTGAGCCAGGGCTTAGATTTACATCTCTGCTTTGCTTTTGGCTAAAATAGTTAGCCCTGCTTGATCTCAACCTTGGTGACTTTGGTCCTTGTATGTGTGATCTTCATCCCCAGAAACATGTCCATGTTAAAAATGCTAGTTGTTTTAAGTAGTTCTGGAGTTTTGATATTTACTGTTAGAGCTTCTGGGTCTTCTGTATATTGGGATAGAGCATATGGATCTCTAAGTCCCTGCCTCTGGGGTGCTCTGTTTGGAGAACTGCCAAACCTGTACCTACCATCCATTTCCAAGATGAACATTGTGGGCTTCAGATTACCTTGGAGTGCTTCCTATTTTCAAAGTTAAAGAATCTTGCAGGGTATAATGTCTGAATGGTCTCTGGTCATGCTGGGAGGTTTTAGCCCTGTTTAACTATGGTGGCACTTCTTTTTGGATTTCTTTATCATTATTTGGCCTGGTGATATTTTAGGTTTGTTTTTTCCACCTGATTTAGATTTACCAGAGCAGGTGTACCAGGCTACCTTCCTCCATTTAAGCAGCCACATTAAACAGAAATACTGTTGGTTTTTTTTTTAATTCTTTGGCTAATTGTATATATTAATCCATATTAGATTGCCTACTGCTTTGAGGAAGGGAGAGGAAAGAGAGAGAAGGAGAAAAATTTGGAACACAAAGACTTACAAAAGTGAATGTTGAAAGTTATCTTTAACACTGGGAGATGAATATAAACTGCTTGCATTTTTGTTTTTCTTCCGGGATTATTTATACCTTCTGAATCCAGTTCTCTCTGTACAACAAGAGAACTGTTCGGTTCTGCACACATATATTGTATCCAGGATATACTGTAACCTATTCAACATGTAAAGGATTGCTTGCCATCTGGGGGAGGGGGTGGAGGGAGAGAGGGGAAAAATCGGAACAGAAGTGAATGCAAGGGATAATGCTGTAAAAAATTACCCTGGCATGAGTTCTATCAATAAAAAGTTATTTTAAAAAAAGAAAGTTATCTTTACATGTATTTGGAAAAACAAAATTAAAAAGTGAATGTTTAGGGGAAAAACTATTTGATTAGCCTTTTCATCTGGACCTGTGACTTCATCTGTATAGGGAACTCCTGAAACAATGAATATTGTAGCTTATCTTAAATTTACAGTTTTGAGAAGTAGCATAGCATAGTGGAGAGACCCAGGTTCAAATCCTTCCTCACATGGTTGCTATGGTCTCAGTTTCACCAGCTGTGAAATGATCATTTAGGCTTGTTACAGCTCTAAATCTATTCTTGCATCTTCTAATTTTAGAGAACTGCTTGCATGCATTTACGGACTAAAGAAATGATCAGTGATCACAGTTACCATGTACTCACAGCAGAATTTGAAGCCATGTTTTCAACCATATTTTCAATATTTTAATCAATAGAACCATTTAATTCAATACTTTTCAGTATAAAATGCTTCTTCACCTGTGTTTGTCATATATAATAAATATTTGTCATTGAATTTAATAAAGTAGTATCTAATAAGGGCATCATGTAGGTACAAGAATAAGTTATTATTCCAAGTTTATATTTTAGAACTAAGTTTGTGATCTGAAAGGAACCTTAAAAAAGTAGCATCACCTGTTTTGGAAACCCCAGACTTGGGTATGAATCTCAACTCTTTACATACATAGTTATATTTTATTCAGTTTCTCTTAAATTGTTTCACATTTTTCACGAACTACCAATTTTTTGTTGCAAAGATACTTAAATAGTTCGCCATTTCTTCTTCCAGCTCATTTTGCAGATGAGAAAATTGAGGCAAACAGGGTTAAGTGACTTGTCCAGGGTCACACAGCTGGGAAATGTCTGAAGCTGGATTTGATTGTACAAAGAGTCCTTCTGATTCTAGGCCTGGCATTGCAGTTTACTTGATCATATAATAGATAAATGACTTTGAACAAATCACTTCTTCACTTAAGCTTCAGTTTTTTTCTATTATGAAATGGAGATAGTAATTTTTGTATTTCTTACTTTACAGGATTGTGAAGAAAGTACTTTGCAAATCTTAAAGTTCAACATAAATATATAGTTATTTATTTAGATATATTTATATCTAATTTAAACAATGCCTTTTACAGAATATAGAACTAAGGTTTGGAGAAGAAAGCTTACTTGTTCAAGGTCTTGCAATTCTTTCTGAATCTTTTGTTCTTTTTTGGGTCATGTAATTACAGAAAAAGTGGATGTCCTGTTATTGCTTAAATCATTTAATGAAAAACTAAGCTCACAGTACTTGATGATGTAAAGAACAGCTTCTTCATGATATATTTAAGACATTTTAAATGCATTCTATCCTCAGGGTAGCTCTAGTTCCTTGGTGCTTGAGTTGATATTATAATTTAACACTACACCTACAAAGAAAATTACAGTTTTTAGACTGTTTATACCAAGTGCTTTCAAAATGAAGACACTACAAAAATGGTAAAAATATGTTGTTAGAAAAAAAACCCTCAAGTAGGAGATTCTTAATTCCTTAAAGGTCAAGAAGCTTGCAAGTTCAAATGATCCTCATTACTATCAATATGTGGTCCTTTTACGGGTCTGCATATTAATAGTGTGATTTAAACAGGGAAAGACAATGACTGTTACTCTCCTGTCATCTACCCACTGAACCCATCCTTGTCAAATACTTGCCATTCATTCTACTTGTGAAATTTTGTGCATTACTATTCATAAAAGATGTAATTGGAATTTTTTGTATTTTACATATTCATTTGTGTTATTACAAGCATTTTGAAGTATTTCAGGTGATTGAGTTTTATAAAACAAGTTATATTCATAGTATACTAGAATCTCACTATAAAACTCCTCCTCAAAGAGTGGTATTAATTTTGAAGTGACTATTTCTTAGATTCCACCCAAAGTTTCTTAATACTGTAATGTTAAAAGAATCTCGTTATAAGGTAGTCTCACTTCAAAATTGATTTTATATATATATATATACACACACACACACACATATATGCATGTATATACATATATGTTTCAGCATTATTTAAAATTAAGTAGATAAAACTTTAAAAATTGTGAATGATTGGATAGAGAGAGGATGTATTTATTTGAACCCACATAAAGTCTGAATTTGGCAAAGTCATCTATAAATATATCTAGCCCCTATATAAAAAGCTGTAAAACTCACAAGTTTTGGCTTCCTTGTGGGGAAAAAAGGTAATATTCTATTCCTATATACTTAGGCTTTGACAAAAAAAAAAACAATTCTAGAGCTAAGAGAATTTCATTGATAACAGTTTGAACATTGTATGGTGTTAACTGATGTTATCAATTATTAAACAATAGTGTTAGTACATATAAGTGCATATCCGATAAACTGACTTAAAGTTAATGCCCTTTATGGGAGGGTTTTCCCAAGTTAACATTCACAACTAGTTATAAAGCACATCAGTGTTATTGTTTCAGATAAGTATTAAGCTAGCCAATGGTTTAAATTAATTGTTTATACTGTCATTGATTGGCTAACCTGATGCTGTTAGACAGCTCAGCCTTACCAATGACAGCTGCATCTTCTCTTTTTCTTTTCTGATTCAGTATAAAAAGAAGATCCTAGGCAACAATCTCAGGATTGCATAGTGTCTGCTGCTGTCCTGGAAACACTGGGGCAACATCACCTATAGCAGAATCCTCAGATTGAATGATTGCCTTCCTTTTTTGTAAGTAACTATAAGTAGGCATGGGAAATAGAGACTTATCAGCAAAAGTTCATCTCTAAATGGTGATATTTAGTCACTGGTTTCAAGATACAGTGTCTATTTCAAGTCATTATTCACAAACATTTATTTCAAAATTAAAATAAAACTGATTTTATTTTTTTCTGGGACATGAGCTTAAAGGATGCTCCTGTAAAGATAATTCATGAATTGTTTTTAAATGGAATTTGGGGGGTTAGGGGAATTAGTGGTATAAATAACTTACATGGGACCTGAAAAAATAATTTGGAAGAAACTTTTAAGTATTAGACTTATGATAAAAAGCCTAGATCTGTAGTTTAGTAATGCAGCAGTGTCAATTAGATGCTGGTGAATTTATGATTGATCATGTTCAAATTATCCTATCCTACCACTCTGCCCTAGCTTCCCAAAATAAAGAGAATTTTGAAATATCATAAAAACTTTTGTTAGAAGTACAGAATGGGTAGTTGGAAAAGAAGTTGGCAGTTCATACCACACACAAAAAGAAAAACCTAGGCCTAAATTCAGAACTACAGGCACTCAAGGATTTGTTGAGATACAAATACTTTAATTTTGTCAATAATTTGATAAACTAGATGTCCTAGTGATAAATGCTCAAATAAGATGGTAATTGTAAAAAGCACTAAGCATAGTGTCTACAGAGCACATAGTAGGTGCAATAGTAATGGTTATTACCTTCCTTTAGAATTTATAAGCTCTGCTAAAAAAAAAAAAAGACAGTTTTAACCTGTATCTAAGCTCTTAAATGCATGGGCAGCAGTGATCAGTTTTACATATTAAAATCCATATAGTATATATAGAACATTAAGATAAAAGCACTTACATAGTAAATATTTTCTGACAAATTATGATTGATGAAATAGCGATACAAATTGAAAAATCCAACCATCTATATTTTTTGGTTATATGATGGCAAACATTTGGATATTTGGAAACATCTAACTACTTGGAAGACTTCTTCACTGTTGTTTTGCAAATAAGCGATGGGAGATTTATGTGTTTTTGCATCCATTGGAGTGAATATTTTTGGTTTCTCTATTTTGTCATTGTGATTGCTTGTTCTTTGTT
Source organism: Antechinus flavipes (assembly GCF_016432865.1). Taxonomy (NCBI): domain Eukaryota; kingdom Metazoa; phylum Chordata; class Mammalia; order Dasyuromorphia; family Dasyuridae; genus Antechinus; species Antechinus flavipes. Next base: position 89,556,561 of record NC_067399.1, read on the forward strand.
ATAATTATAGATATAGGTTTAGGGTGTGATCTTTGAGATATCCTATTGTTGAATTTAGATTGCAGCAATGCAATGTATAGTTATTTATTTTTTATAGTAAAAATGCTACTCCACTCTTACAACTTTTCTGTTGAGATTCTCTTAACCTACTCTCTTGTGGCTTCTGAATACACTAACACCTTAATTCTTCCCTCAGTTAGCATATGTATTTTTAAATTTGGAGATCATCTCATTTTAGACAAAATTTTAATGAGTAAGTATGGGTAGAAGTAAAAAGAAAGGTAAAACTAAGCATTTTGTGAATCTCTAGTTACCAAGAAGTGGGTATGAAAGTTGGCTGTTTCCTTTATACTTTTCAAAGAAAATTATAGTGACATTCTCTCATGACATGTTATCGTCAGAGAGTCACTCAATTAGTAAACATTTATTAAGTGGCTAATGTGTGCCAGGGACTATGTTCACTATGATGGCATTTTAGGATGGCAGAAAAAGCTAGGTAGACTTGAGTTGAAGTCTCTCTGACACATCTCAACTGGTGTGTTGGATAATAATTAAAAAGACTTTAAGTTGAAGAAAAAATCTAACCTGCTCTGATATAGAGTTCCTTCTATCAATGAAATAACAGGGCCTATCCCTATTCCCCAAAATGTTTATTTTTGAAATAAAATTTTTTTAAAGCTTTTGTCCCCCATCTATTTTTATGTTATCTAACACACTTATTGATGGCCAGGGGGAAAAAATTTGGTTACTCCATTGCTATGAATCATGGGGATTATGACCTGTGATGAAGTCCTATGCCGTAAGTGATTTCTTTATCTTTCCCCGCCCCACCCACTGAATTTATTCTGAATAGAATATCTTTTTCAGTCTGTGGCCTTGTTATTATAACAGCACTAAACGACATTAAATTAGTACCTGGGGACTCTTTACTCTTAGGTGAAATTGCATTTATTGAGCTGAATTAGCATAGTTCAGGGGTTGCTGTTCTCCCATCCCATATGACCTCCTTACTTTAGATTCACTCCGAAGTTGGAGTTTATTTTACAAAACATGAAAAAGCTTTTAAACTAATGCCTTTGAGGTAGAATCTGAAGCAAAAGTGAGGCCACCTGCTGTTAAGAAAAATGCTTACACGTTCAGCACCGCCTCTGTCCCCAGTTGTGGAGACTGCCGAGTAAAAGGTGGGCCACAGCTGCTCACATCCTCTAGGTGGCAGCAGTTCCTACAATTTCAGACCACAACAATGGCACGATTTGTGGGTTTGGAGAATAAAGCTGTCATGAACTGATGGGATCTTTATACAGTAAGGGCTCTTCTTTGAAATGTGATACATGAGAAAATTACCATTAGTTTTTAGTTTCCCTTTTAAGATTTAAGTAGCTTATCTTTCTTTTAAGTTCCATTTTATATTTTAAATCGTGTCCCCTAAACAAGAATTAAAAGGGCCATAATTTTATGGTGTCACATTATGAAGTATAAATCTTTAGGTAATCTGAAGGAAAGACATGATTGAAACTTTCCTCCCCCCTCCCAATTACAACACTAATCCATTGTTAATTTTGACTGCTGGTGCAATCTTGGGAAGGAAATCCTGGTTGCTATACAAGCATAATTTTCTTCCCGTTCAGGATGCTGAGTGGTTAATGGTTTGAACATTACCGTTCAATTTCTAGGAGCCTTTGAACCAAAATTGTAGCACATAATAAAAGAACGTTTCGGTACCTGTGTTAATAAAAAGACATTTTGAATAAAGCTACAGTTTTCTGCTGGGAGTGTAAGAACTGAGGAAGCCCTCTCTGATTCACTGAATCACCTCGTCTCCAGGGAAAAGGAGAGCAGTTGTCAGTGTTAATGCTGCTGGTCACTTGTCCTTTCCAAACCAAAGGGAGAGGAAGTTAAATTCCTCTGAAATAAATCATTTATGGCATATGTGGATTTAGGGTTGAGAAAGTGCTTATTTTAAACATTGTGGGGTTTTTTTTTAACTGATAAATGTGGAAAAGTTCACCCAGTTGAAAGCTTCTCAGTCAGCCCTTTATATTGTCTCAGCTCTTAGTTCTTAGCTTACCTTTAGAAATTTTTTTTCAGCATATGTGATGGTCCTGACCTTACTGTTGAAATTAATCATCCCAAACACTTGAAAACCATGATTTATTAAAAGCTGATGTGAAGGCCGAGTCACATTTTAAAAACCCAGCAAAATCCCTTTGTCCAGAATATCACTTGTAATAATGATATCAAGCAAACTGAGCATCTTAATGTGATATTAAGGGAATAAATAAAATATATTCTGACTTTAGTTTTCTCGGGCAAATACATTATTATTTTCTACAGTGATAAAAATGTGAATGTACTATGTGCATATTGGGGTTGTGACATTTTTTCTCTTGGCATTCAATTTACGAATAATCACAATGCATATGTATCCCTTTTTAGCATGAGTACTGTAAAATTGTTAATTCATTAATTTTTTTAAATGCATACTTATAAATGATGATAGAAGTTCCTCATATTGCCTTAGCCTTCTAAAAGGCATGAAAGGAATGAAAGTTAAAAGGTATATACCAAGTACTCTCTGTCATGCTCATAGTTACATTGTATAATATCTGCTATTTAACAAATGTTATTAAAGCAGTGAAGTAGCAGCTAAAATGCAAATTACTTGTTTTTAACAATTTTAGTTTTAATACCTTAATGATGAAAATCAACTTTTGATAGCACAATAAAATAGGTCTTGTCAATCATATATTCTTAAATATACACAATTTTTTTCCCTAGAAAATTCAGAATGTCTGAAAGCAATAATTAGTCATTTAGGGCAGGGCTCTCTGAATCAGGTCTGAAGCATTGTGTGTGTATGTATGTGTGTGTGTATATATATATATATATATATATATATATATATATATATATACATATTTTTTTTTTTAAGTGTTTCCACTAGCCAAATGCCAAGATGCTAGGAAACAAAATGCTTCAGGGTTCTAAATTTTCTTTCCATTTCTTACATTAAAATACATGCAACTATATGTTTAATTTTGGCCAAATTCTAATAATATAGTTAGTAATTTTAAAGTTAATTCATAATTGTTGATATTTTAACTTATGGCACCTTAGAGAATTGATATTATTATTTATAATAGTTAGCTGGTATATTAATAATGGCCAACTAAATTTTAATTTTGAAAAGTTTTTTTTTAAATGTCAACAAAAAAAGCAAAGAAAAGGCCCCTTGCTGTGCCTTGTCATGTAGTTTTTATTAGGATGATGATACTATCTAGGCGGGCATATGTTTTGAGTTTTTTCCTTAGGAATTAAAATGCATGTAAGTATTATGATCAAAGAAAAAAATTTTAGCTTTAATTAAAATGGAAAAAAGAAATGAGATTTACAGCCAGTACTAAAATATTTAACTTTTGCCTCACATAGGCCTAAATTTTTCTTTTTCTTTATGTAGCTACCCATAGTTAATTGCAAAAATTCCTCTATCCTGTTTTAAAATTGCCATATTTTCAATATGTTCATTTTTTCTCATGCTCAATATATATACTGAATATATACAGAAACCTTGCCTAAAATGCACTCTTTATGAAAACTGTATTTTGGGTGTTTGTAAATATGAAAGACAAACCAATAATACAAGTTCTAAGTCTTAAGAATTGAGAAATGGAGGGATAAATCAAGGGGTGGTGAAACAGAATAGCTTATGATTTTCAGACCTTGAGAAGACAACACAGTAAAACATTTCTTCAGAATGATTCTACAGTGTTTGAATGAACACACAAATGAAAAAAGCATTCATTAAGTGTTCATTATGTACAAAGCACTGTGAGTAAGGGTTGGGAATACAAATATAAAAATGTAACTGCTCTCAAGGAGCTCCTACTCTAATTGGGGGAGAAAACATGGATAAAATTTCTACCTCTGAACAAAGGGCAAGAGTCAGAAGTCCTAAGGCCTCAATAACAGGCTGATGACCTAAGTCATTGTGTTGACCAGATATTTGATAATTACTGTACAAGTCATATATGTATCTTTAGTGATTTAGAATACCTTTAAATACACTCAACAATGAAATGGTATAATTAAAAAAAATACATACCTAAGATAATATTTCCATGATAATGTGAAAGATTCTTTAGGATCTTTCATTGTCTGAAGTTTATTATGAACTAATTATCATGGTCTTGTTAGCAGAAAGAAAAACTCTTATTTGAACTTTTTGGTTGTTTTGGGTATTGCATAAAGGAGAGTTTATTGTAATAGCTGCTCAGATGTTTTTGTTATGTAACACCAAACATCTGGATATTTAGAAATATTCAACAGTTCCTCTTTGAGGTTCATAGCATGTTTAGAATCCAGCCCTATTTTTCTTACTTTCTCCCCAACATCCCAAGTTCTTCTAATGACTAAGTTTTAAGTAAAGAAATCAGACATAGGTTCCCCATCTCCAATGCTGGATCCTAGAAATATTCTAATACTTTCATAGCTTTTTTTTTCATAGGTCCCAAATAATTTAGGAGTGATTTGGGCAGTATTTACAACTGTTCTGTAGAAAGGTGATCATACCCAGCACAGATGCTAAAAGGATTGTTTACTGATATGTTGATTCTCTAGGATAATTTTGAGCCACTTGCTACCAGGACACAATTTGTGTATGATAAGATTTTATTATCAGAAAAATCTCTCCAAATTTCAAGTGAAGCTTTCCTTCTCTGAGTGGATCTCTTGTGTCATAGTTGCCTTAAGATAGATTTGTGGTGGCAATGTTTTGAATGTTCCTCACCCATGTGAGGTTCTAAAGGTAATTTAAATCAAATCAGCAGCACAGCACCTCTGTGCCTAGGTATTGTGTACAAAGCCATAGTGCAGATTAGTATTGCTAATATTTTTCCCTTTATATATAGTAAATAATCTTATTCGTCCTCCCAGCAAGAAAGATATATCTTCTACCCTTTTATAACTGAAATTAAATGTTATTCTCACCCTTATCAATCAATCACAGAATTTGAGAATTGGAAGGGACATTAGTAAGGAGAGAAGCATTTATGAGCACCCACTGTGTAGCAGGCTTTGTTAGGTGCTTTTTTTTATGTATATGAATTTTTTAAAATAATTTTTTTATTGATAGAACGCATGTCAGGGTAATTTTTTACAGCATTATCCCTTGCATTCATTTCTGTTCCGATTTTTCCCCTCCCTCCCTCCACCCCTTTCCCCAGATGGCAAGAGTCCTTTACATGTTGAATGGGTTGCAGTATATCCTAGATACAATATATGTGTGCAGAACCAAACAGTTTTCTTGTTGCACAGGGAGAATTGAATTCAGAAGGTATAAATAACCCGGGAGGAAAAACATAAATGCAAGCAGTTTATATTCATTTCCAGTGTTCTTTCTCTGGGTGTAGCTGCTTCTGTCCATCTTTGATCAATTAAGGCTCTCTTTATCGAAGAGGTCCACTTCCATCAGAATACATCCTCAAACAGTATCGTTGTTGAGGTATATAATGATCTCCTGGTTCTGCTCATTTCACTCAGCATCAGTTCATGTAAGTCTCGCCAGTCCTCTCTGTATTCATCCTGCTGGTCATTTCTTACAGAACAATAATATTCCATAACATTCAATAAAAAGTTATTTAAAAAAAAAGAGTAACTGGTGACCCAGAGATTCTATTTGTATAGAAGTGTATAGTATTAGCAGGAGTCAAACAGAGAAGAAATAGCCTAGAGTGGATACAAAAAGTATTGGAGGCCAAAAATTTGATTATTTAATTATTAATAAAACATTATGAGGTTTTATAAGTGTCAGATTTTTATGTAAATCTTTTCTGCAGAGATGTTATTGACACTAAAAATTAGTTTGCAGAAGCTTTGGATCTTAGTACTTAATAGAAACTGAGATTTCAGTGACTGGCAATTTGTGTCTGGTTGCAAAGTTCATTTGCTCAGGATGTTGTCATACTAAAAGTTATAAGCACTAGGTCTTAAATTGGAACTTTAAATAATTCTTCAAGGACTTAAACTTAAAAAAAAAAAACTAAAATGGAAGATTGGCTCCAATATAGGTGGTCTCAAGATTATTCTTGCTGTGTGTTCTTTAGAAGTGATAGTCTTTAAAAGTTTGAAATCTATTTTGTTTGATATATAAGATTTAAAACTACTCTGAAATTATAGTTGTAATCTGATTTAATTTCATTCAACTCAATAATAATAATAATAATAAACTCAATTAAAATATTTCTTAAACATCTTTGATGTATAAGGCACCATTCTAGTCATTAAGCATGCAAAAAAATAAAATACTTATTTTCCTGAAGAAATTATGCCACGAATATACAGATTACTGTATAACACAAGGGAGGTAAAAAGTGGACAGAGGAGAGATCAAGGTGCTCCAGGAGAATTTGAAAAGGGTGAGAATACTCAGGATAGTGGACCTAATGGATGGTGGAGATCAGAGAAATCCTCATGGAAGAGATGATACGAGATAAAATCTCATCTCTTTCTTCTACTGTTTCAGTAACTTCTAAATTGGTCTCTCCTCTCATTCCATTCATCACACAGCTGGCAAGATGACTTTCCTAAACACAGGTCTGCCCATATCATTCCTTATTCCCTATGGCTCCCTCGTGCCTTAAAAATCAACCATAAACTCTGTTGGACCCTTCCAACCTGACTGCAACCTATCTTGTTAGCCCTATTTTTACATTATTCTTCTTTGTGCACTCGAAAGTCCAGTTAAATGAATCTTACTATTCCTCACATGGTACATTTCATATCTCCTTCCTTTTATAGACTTTTCATTCATTACTACTTCACCTTTTCTTCTAAGAATCTTGTGCCCTTCAGTAGTAAGTCCAAATATCAATTTTTTTTAAACTTGAAGGCTTTTTGATCTCTCTAGTTCCTATCACTATCCTTCTTCAAATGAGCTTGTATTTCTTTTTTGTATATATTCTAAATATGCTTATTTATGTATATTTTATTTTCCATGTTAGAATGGAAGTTAAGGACTGTTTTCTTTTCTTTTTTTTTTCTTCTGTATTTCCTAACACAATGCCAGACACATTATAGCGATATAATAAAAGCTTGTCAGTTGGTTAAACTGACTCTTTTTTCCTTTTTTTTATTTTGATAACTTTTTATTTTCAAAATACATGCAAAGATAGTTTTTAGCATTCACCCTTGCAAAACCTTGTGTTCCAAATTTTTTTCCCTCCTTTCCCCCTACCCCACTCCTCTAGACAGCAATTAGTCCAGTATAGGTTAAACATGTGCTATTCTTTTAAACATATTTCCACATTTTTCATGCTGCACAATAAAAATCAGATCAAAAAGGAAAAAAATGAGAGAAAAAAACAAGCAAGAAGACAACAACAGCAACAAAAAAGGTGAAAATACTATGTTGTAATCTACATTCAGTTCCCATGGTCCTTTCTCTAGATGCAGATGGCTCTCTCTATCAGTCTATTGCAACTGGCTGAATCACCTCACTGTTGAAGAGAGCCAAGTCCATCAGAGTTGATCATCACATAATCTTGTTCCCAGATACAATAATCTCCTGGTTCTGCTCATTTCACTCAGCATCAGTTCATGTAAGTCTCTCCAGGATCTCTGTATTCATCCTGCTGATCATTTCTTATAGAACAATAATATTCCATAACATTCTTATTCCACTATTCCCTAACTGATGAGTATTCACTCAATTTCCAGGTTGAACTGACTCATAAAGGAACATCATTATTCTGAAAGATAAAAAAAATTCCGTGGGGAAGAACTTGTACAAATATATATCAATCAGGTGTTTGAAGAGCTGGTTTGGAGAACAGATAATCCAATTTGGATGGAATATAATGTGTGTGAAGGGAAATTGTTTGAAAGACTAAAAAAATAGGCTGAGGTCAGATTGTGGCAAGGATTAAATGACAAGCTAAGGAAGGTACATTTTATACTAAAGCAGTAGAGAGCTACTGAAGAATTTTGATCAAGGGAGAGACATTTTAAGATGTATGCCTTAGAAGGATTATTGGCTGCTGAAAAAATATTATTAAAGAGAACCTGAACTTTGGTTCAGGTAGTGATTTTGTATGTTGGAAAAAAGTAGAAGATTGGACTTGATAACTGAATGAATGTGAGGATGAAGGAGAAGTGAGAATGATTCTGGAATTTTTGTTTTTTGCTAGTTGGGAAAATAGTTTTTCTCTCAACAGAGATTTTTAGAAAATGATGACAAGAAAGCAGATTTAGAAGGAAGATGAGCTCAGTTTTGGACATTTTGAGTTTGTGGTTGTAGAAGAGCATCTTAGTATGAATGTCCAAATTTTTTTGGAGATTTGGAATTAGGTTGCAAGAAAGAAATTAGATCTGAACATATATATTTAAGATACAGTTATAAAAATAATAGAACCCCTGGGACCTGGTGAAATCAATAAGGAAAGAATATATAGAAAGAAGAGAAGGGAGTGGTGGAGAACAGTAGGATCTTGCAATGGAGATATGATGATGATGATGGTGATGATCTCATTTGTTCTTCACAATAATCCAATGAAGTAGATACTACTATTGTCCCCATTTTACACATGTGGAAACTAAAGATGAGATAAGGCAAGTGACTTGCTTAAGATCACAGGGTTGTCTGAGATGTGATTCAGCCTCATATACTCCTCCATATATAGAGCACTCATAAGCCCAGTGAACTCTTCATTTCCCATCAGTTGCCCTCTTTAGATTCCCTTACTCCATCTTCAAGCCCTTGTATCTTATTTCCTCCTTTATGTCCTTTTTAGCTTCCTTTTGTAGTAACTTTCCTTCCTTAAATTGTAAGCTCCTTGAAGGCTGGGACCACCTTTCCTTTTTTATTTGTATCCTCAGTGCTTTGCACAATGGGATCCAGGGGGAGCTTAATAAATATTTGTTATTCTGTTCTGTTGTATGATATTGTACACAACAGTATACAACACCATACAACAGAACAGAATAATAAATACTTACTATATGTTTTATACTGTTTTGTACTCCTTACTCAGTGCCTCTAAACTCTATACCAACTACTAGCTTAAAAAAGAACAGTTAAGAGACTTGGTGGAGAAGCAGTGCCATAGAAACCAAAAGTGGAGAGAATGTCCTGAAAAGGAAGATTAAGGAGTCAGTGACATTTTCAAAATCTACATAAAGAGTGGGTCAAGTAAGATGAGAATTGAAAAATGCCATGAAATTTAATAAATAAGAGTTCTTTGGCAACCTTTGAATAATGGTTTCAGTAGAATAATGGGATTGTAAGGGAAATGGCAAAAGATTAAAGAATGAGCAGCTGATGAGGAAGTGGAACCAGTGAGCATAAATGCTTTTTCTAAAATTTTGAGAGTGAAAAATGAAGAAAGATATAGTATGAAGAGCTGAGAGGATGGTAGTCAGGTGAAGATTTTTAAAAGATGAATTTAAACCCCAGTATGTTTATAGGTAGTAAGAAGGGAAAGGTAGGTACCAAAAAATAGGGAGAGGTTAGATGGAAGTATTAAAGTGTTATGTTATGCTGCTATATCTTCATCATCATTAGTAGAGTGTAGGGAGAAGGGTAAGTAATTACATCCTCAGAGATCAGAGACAAGGATGAAGAAATAGAGGTGATTTAAGATAGAGTCAGTTTATCAAATATTTATTGAGCACCTATTGTGTGTGAGATACTGTGTGAAACAGTAGGGATGTAAAAAGAAGCAAAAGACAGTTTCTGTTCTCAAGGAGCTTGAGTTGAATCAAAGAGACAGCAAACAAACAAACATGTACAATTTATAAACAGGAAAAGTAGGAAATAATTAAAAGAAGCAAGGCATTAGAATTTTTTAATTTAAAATATATTTTCAAAATATATGCAAAGATAGTTTTCAATATTCATCCTTGCAAAACCTTGTGTTCCAATTGTTTTTTCTCTCTCCCTTCCTCCCACTTCTTCCCCTAGACAGCAAGTATTCTACTGTAGGTTATACATGGCACAAGAATTAACTGAGCAGCTGGGTGGCATAGTGGATAGAGTGCTGGCCCTGGAGTGAGGAGGACCTGAAATTACTAGCACTGTGACTCCAGGCAAGTCACTTAATCCTGTTTGTCTGAGATCTTCTGTAAAATGAGCTGGAGAAGGCCATGGTAAACCATTTTAGTGACAGAACAGGGAGGTGGGGGCAGGTTGGAGTATAGAGAGACTTAAAGCTAGCAGACCCACCATTATTTATTGCAGATATTCAAGCTTGCCCCAGGTTAGTAGCAATACCAGAGAGAGGGGCCTAATTGAGAGATGTTACAAAGGTGAAAACCATAGACCTGGACAACAGATTGGATGGAGAGGGGCTCATGGGCAGTAAAGGTAGTGAGAAATTTAGGAACACCCAATGATTATAAATCTAAGAGAAAGGTTGGGATTACATTAGACAGCAATGTAATGATAGAAGTTAGCAGTGGGGAGATTTTAGGGGGAAAGATAATGAGTTTAGTTTTGGGCATGTTGAATTCAAGATGTCTACTGGACATTCACTTTGAGATATCTGAAAGACAGCTGGATATTGGAGATCAGCAGAGAAGTTGAGGCAGGATAGGTAGATTTTTAAAATAATCAGTATAAAGATAGCAATTAAATCTGTGGGATTTAATTTAAATAAATAAACTACGGCATCAATTTTCTCATGTAGGAAGCTAGACTATCTCTGTAGAGAGTGGGAGGAGGGATGGCATCAAGTAAGAGATTTAAAACAGTCATGGGGGAAGTATAATAAAAGAAAGAAAGGGAGTGTTATGTAGGAATAAGGGTCAGGTAAGATTAGATAACTTTATGAATGAACAGTAAAGGTGTAACTTTCTTTAGTATTTTTTATTACCTTGAGAATAGCATGGAGCAGTCAGATGATGAGGGTGACTTAGGGTTGAAGATTAGCTTGAAGGGCAAGGGACTGAGGTAGTCAAAAGCTAAGGGACAGTGCCTTGGTTGAAAAAAAAAGTGTAGTTTCTAGAAAGTAAAGAGGAGATATGTCAAAATCAGGAGGATGTACAAGAGAATTGGGAGAGACAGAAACACTTGTGATTGTGGCAAGAAATGGGACAAAACAGAATAATAAAGTATGTAGAATAATATTGAAGACTCAAGACATGACCTTTCCTGTGAGTGGCTGAGGTAGAGGTACTGAAGTTAATTAACTCTGAAGCAGGATTGTATAAAGATGCATCAACATTCATATTGAAGTCCCCTAAAATAGAACTTGGATATAGAACAGGACTGTGGGCAATAACAACAACAAATTAGTTTTGTAAAGAGCAGTGAAATGTACTTCAAATAATTCTGTTATAATATCATAGCAAATAAAAAAGTGTTAAATAAGCACCCATTGTATGCTAGGCACTATTCTAAGTGCTAGGAATTTAGTTAAAGGCAAAAAGCATTTAATGCAGTGTTTGTTTTATATGCTGACATGTTACATAAAGTACGATATGTCCAGAATAGTTTTTGTCCCAATTAAAAAGAAAAAGCCCTCAGTGATCTGATATCTGATCAAGGTGATATACACATAACACCTACATTAAATTGCTTCCCATTTCAGGGAGAGAATTTGGACTTCACAGTCTTAAAAAAGCAAATGTTAAAGATTGATTTTACATGTAATTGGGGAAAATATTATTTAAAAAAAAGACACAAAGGAGAGTATCCCAAGCTCTGTTGGAGTCAGGATCTAGAAGCAGCAATGTGTACCAATAAGTAGATCTATTCCTGTTCCTGGCTTTGTGTATTAAGCACTTGAACATGAAGCAGCCAGCACTGGCAGCTCCGGGTAAGTTGTCTTCCATGGATAATCAGGTTTTTGTGAATGAGAGAAGATGAATAAAGGAAGGGATCTCAGATGAAAAAGAAATTGTGAAAGGTTGAGCAGGCATCCCAGAATGCCTTGTTAAAAGGAATGGGCAAAAGCAGATGGGAAATGGGGAAGAGTGAGGGTGAGCTGACTGAGGATGAAAATGTAGGAATAAAGCTGGGCAAGTAGAGGAATCCCAGAGCTCAGGCAAACAGGAGCCCAGAGCCTAGATACCATAAGAAGGAGAAGGAATATCCCCTTCTAATTAGAGCTCAGGGTAAAAGGTCAATGATAATGGAAGCCTGGAAAGTTGTATGGCTTTAGTTTGGGAATAGCCTATAGCAGCAATAGCCATTTTACTCTTCTGTCTTCCATCGTGGTTTTGGGAAGGACTAATGTCAGATTTGGGGTGATGATGGTCAAAGACAATGAGCTGTGGAAGGGAAGTCTCCAATCTCAGTCTCTGGAAAGGTCTAGCGTCAGCAGCAGGGCAGTAGCAATGGCAGCTCTCTCTGATAGGCAGTGATGCCCTTCCTTTCTCCTGGGTCATGGGGTTGATGGTTTCCTGAATAGGTACTGATTTCTCTGATGGAATAGAAGGCAGCAGGGGGTGATGGTATGTATCCTGGCATATGTGGTGGTAGAAAGTTGATGAGATGCTGATTTTGCAAATAGAACAGCTACAAATCCAGTGACACATTTACTATGAATAACTTAGTAAATATTTATTATAATATACTCAAAGAAAAAATAATCAGACTCAAATTTTGTGTTTTTATTATTTGTACTTTTTTGTCAATTTTTATCCTTTTAAAACTGATTTTAAAAATATGGGGACTCTCAGAGCTAATATCCCCACTGTACTAGGAGAATAAAGAATTTAATTAAATGGAAACCAATAGATATTTGTGTTCTAGTTCAGCTTTATCATTGCCTGCTTGGTAATGATCTTGACTCTCATGATGACCTTGAGTCATTTTACTTTGACTCTTAGTCAAAAGAAGGTGTCAGACTTAGTGATCCCTAGACTAGGTGTTATTCTAAAATTATTTTATTATTGTCATATAGACAGTGAATATAATAAAGCTTGTGTTTTGCAAAAAAAATTATGAAAAAGATTACATAATTAGGGGACCAATATGAGTCCTGAGAAAATTGAATTGCATAATGAAAATTATCAATCACTCAGTAGGCATTTATTAATCACTTACTATGTACTAGATGCTATGTTAAACTCTGAAGATACAAGGTAAGAGAAAACACAGTCCTTGTTGACAAAGGGCTGTGTCTACTGGGAGATACAATTTGCAGACAGCTATATGCAAACAAGATATGGACAGGATAAATTGGAAGGAATCAAAAGAAGAAAGGAATTAGCATTAAGGAGAAGTTAGGAAAAAACTTTTCTTGTAGACAGACTTTTAGCTGGCACTTGAATAAAACCTTAAAGTTTAAAAAGTAGAGATTTGGAACAGCAAAGAGGCCAGTGTCACTAGTTTCAACATTATATGGTGTAGGGGGTGGAATAAGATATATGAATGCTGAAAAAGTAGGAAAGGGCCAGGTGGTGAAAAAGTTTGAATGCCAAATAGAATTTTATATTTGATGCTGGAGGTTCTGGGGAGCCACTAGTTTTTGTTGAATAGGGATGTGACGTGGTTAGATCTTTCTTTACATTAGGAAGATTAATTTGACAGTTGAGTGTAGGATGGATTGGAATGAGGAGGGAATTGAGATAGGAACACCAACGATCAGGCTATTATAATACCTCAGAAGTGAGGTGATGAAAAATTTCATCATTTTTATGGAGTAAGATCATATTACCATAGATCTTAGTTAGACCATGCATAAAGGCCTTTTAACTTAAATCCTAGTTTCTACAATTACCTATTTCAAAGCCTCTCCAATGATTTTATGTGTCACTCGTCCCAAAGGTTTTGGCTTTACTTTTTTTCTTGCTTAAAGAGTACAATACTAATTAACTAAGTAAATTTGATATTGCATATGGAGTATAGTCAGATTTTATGTGCTTACAATTTAATATGGCTTTATTATGCCATAATAATCTATGAAAACTGTAGTTGTTTCTGATTTTAATCCACCTTAACTCTTGAAATTTCTGTAGCCTATATTAGTGTGCTAAAACTGAATCTGAGTCGGTATTAAAGAAGATCTTAGAAACTGTCTAGTTCAGCCCATACATGAATAAGGATCTGCCTTATAATTGACCCTAAAAGTGATCTTTGGAGAGCTTAATATAGAGCATCTCAATAGCTTTATGCTATTTAAACAGTAACTTCAAACTATACAAAGACTTTTGGGACATCTTGTAAACTGAGGTTGAATCTAGTAGTTCCTCTATGGCAGCCCATTCCATTTTTGCACGTTTTTAATTGTGAGAAAGGTTTCCCTTAATCTAAAATTCCCTCTCTCATCCACCTTCCCTGGTATGCCTTGAGCAAGACCACTATCTTTGTCAAAACCTATAAGCCTACTATACTACTCCTAGATTTCCTTGCTTTCCAGGTCTCTCCTAGTGTTGGTCTGTCTAAGGATAAGGTCCCCTCCACACCACATTCTTCCTCACCATCTCACTGTCTCCCCCAAATAGACTTTTATATTTTCTTTTGATTCAAGCCTTTTATGGGGTGGGCCATTAGGTTGATCACATCTTTCCCTCAATGTCTCTTTCTCAAAGCACTGATAATCCAGTGGATTCACTCCTCAGTGGTTAGCATACTCCCATCTCTTATAAATTCCCAATTCTAGTGATTCTGAATCCTTCATAACTGATCTCTCCCTCCTACCAATCTATCTCTTTTTCTACTCCAGATCTGTCTGCCTTTTCCATTCTGCCATTTGGAAACCTTATCTATACTAAACAACATTTATTTAATATTAAACCTCTTTCTTTCTTACTTTTTTCATCTTCTGGCAATTTTTGATATTGGCTCTCAACCTGATGACCCTATTAATTTTTTATTTTTGTTGATTTGATTTTCTGCATACTTTTTTAATTGGCTTGGTTCAAAGTCTTTTGATTTTGTCATTCTTTTCAACCATTTTTGATGATACTGCTTCCCTTGCCAACTTCTATAATATTCATAATCCCAACTCACTAGCTGCTATGTCTAAATCTTGATACTCCTTTCTTCCCCATTGCCACTTCCAGATTCTGTTTCTATTATAATCACTCATCACCTTCTCCTCCTTTAAAATTTATGCTATCAAAATGTATTGCCCAATTAAAATCCTTGGGATTCTTATCTATTAAATTCCCAGAACATCTTTTCCCTTTTGAATTCAGAACCTGGTTGAGAATCTTTCTCTACACTTCAGTTCATTGTATCCTATATCTTGTCTAATCACAACTGGGATCTCATTGCAGCAAGATCATCATTCTACTCTTTAATTGTTTTATCATCCAACTACCCAGTTTCCTTTCGTGGTTCCTCATTCAGTTATGCTGACTAACTGTAAGTGTTGCACTGGGGACTTTCCTGACCCTACATCTCCCAATTATCTTTTTGATCAATATCTCTGTATGTATCTTTTGATATATATTATATCTATATATCTATCTATATCTCACTTAGTGATCCCATGAAATCCTATAGGTCCTATTGTCATCTTTGTTCAGAGGATTGATTATCACATCTCTTTCTGCAGACTTAGTTACACTCCACAGTCCCATAACACTAATCGGCTTATGAATATTTTTATAATAGCTTTTTATTTTTCAAAACATGTGCAAAGATAATTTTCAACATTAATCCTTGCAAAACCTTGTATTCCATTTTGTCCCTTCCTTTATCTTTTCCTCTTCCCCTATATAGCAAGCAATCCAATTTATGTTAAATATGTGCAATTCTCCTAAACATATCCTATTTTCTCCTAATATATTATCTATACTTCCAATTACTTAACATGTTGTCTCTTACATTAGAATATAATTTGGTACCCTATCACTTACCACTCTGTCTAGCATATAGTAAGCCTATAATAAATGCTTTTTTATTGACATTAGATCATTATACATGGCAACGACAAGATTATACAATGATCAGTTTTGATGGATGTGAGTCTTTCCAACAATGAGATGATTGATCTCATTCCAATGATCTTGTGATGAAGAGAGCTATCTACATCCAGAGAGAGGACTGTGGGAATTGAGTGTATATCACAACATAGCATTTTCATTTTTTTTGTTGTTATTTATTTGCATTTTGTTTTCTTTCTCATCATTTTTCCTTTTTGATCTGATTTTTCTTGTGCAAGATAACCATATAAATATGTATACATATATTGGATTTTACATATATTAACATGTTTAACATATATTGGATTACTTGCCATGTAGGAGAGGGGGTGGGAGGAAGGAGGGGAAATTTGGAACACAAGGTTTTATAAGGGTTCACGTTATGTTTTGAAAATAAAAAGCTTTAATAAAAACATATTTTCACATTTATCATGCTACACAAGGAAAGTCAGATCAAAAGGAGAAAAATGAGAGAGAAAAAAAAGCAAGCAAACAACAAGATGAAACTACTATGTTGTGATCCACATTCATTCTCTGTATTCCTCTTTCTGGATGCAGATGGCGCTCTCCATCATGAGTCTATTGGAATTGGCCTAAATCATCTCATTATTGAAAAGAGCCAAGTCCATCCGATTGATCATCACACAGTCTTGTTGTTGCTGTATACAATGTTTTTTGGTTCTACTCACTTCACTTAGCATCAGTTCATGTAAGTTTCTCCAGGCTCTCTGAAATCATCCTGCTGCTCATTTCTTATAGAACAATAATATTCCATTATATTCATATACCACAATTTATTCACTTATTCTCCAACTGATGGGCATCCACTCAGTTTCCAGTTCCTAGTCATTACAAAAAAAAAGTTGCTACAAACATTTTTGCACATGTGCTTGCTTTCTTTTCCCTTTTTTATAATCTTTTTGGGATACAAGCCCTTTGGGCATAGATCCAAATTACTTTCCAGAATGGTTGGACAAGTTTGCAACTCTACTAACAATGTATTAGTGTCCCAGTTTTCCCACATCCCCTTCACTTGTGAATATTTTGAACTGAATAACTTGTAGATGTCATAATCTCAGCATAGCTAAATCATAGCTCATGAACTTGGCCTCTAACATCTCTTTTTTCTGAAATTTTCTATTAATTTTCAAGATACCACTATCCTTTCGGTAACTCATATTTGCATTTGTATTTTAATTTTTTGTTTTTTATTTATTTATTTAATATTTTCCCTAATTACATTTAAAACATTTTTTTCCCAAATATAAACAGAAAGCACGTTCACAAGCTAAGCAGACACAGAGCCTCTCAGTTCTAATCTCCCAGCATGACATGTGGCCAAGACAAAATTTTTTTTTTTACATTTGTTTTTAAAATTTTTGAGTTCTAGTTTCTCTCCCTTATCCCTACACACAATTAAGAAACCACACATGTGAAATTATGTAAAATATTTCCATAAAAATCATGCTGTGAAAGAAAACATAGATCTCCCTCCCTAATAAAAATAAAAATCTTCAAGTTAAATGAAGTTGAGAGAGAGAGAAAAAAAGGGGGGGGTGAGAGAGAGAGAGAGAGAAAGAGAGAGAGAGAGAGAGAGAGAGAGAATATGCTTCAATCTGTATTCAGACAGAATCAGTTCCTTTTCTGGATATGGATAGGATTTTTCATTATAAGTCCTTCAGAGTAATTATGGATCATTGCATTGCTTAGAACAGCAAAGTCATTCACAGCTGGTCACTCTAGAACATTGTTATTATTTTATAAACAATACATTTCACTTTGCTTGAGTTCAGAGGATTTTACAGGTTTTTTTTTTTTTCTGAGAGCATCCTGCTCACCATTTCCCATAGAACAATAATATTTCATCACAAACACATACCACACTTGATTGAGCTATCCCCCAATTGATGGGCATCCTCTCAACTTCCATTTTTTTTTTTTTTTGTTCTGAGAAAAGAGCTACTATGAATACCCTTTGTACATATAGGTCATTTTCCTTTTCCCTTTTTTTTTTTTTTTTTAATCTCTTTTAGTATATTTGCATAGTAGGGGTGTTGTTAGGTCAAAGGACATGCATGAATTAATAGCCCTTTGGGCACAGATCTTTTGATCATTTATCAATTGGGACATAGCTCTTTTTTATATATAAATTTGATGAAGTTACGTTTGAGAAATGAAGCCTTATCAGAGAAATTTGCTTCAGAATTCATTTTATAATTCCTTTTGGTAACTGAATTTTCCCTTTTATTTATTCTGTTCTCTCTCTCATTTCACCCTGTCCCTCCTCAAAAATGTTTTTGTCTCATTCTTAGACAATACATTCATTCTTAATGTATAACTCTTACCCCACAATCCAACTCACTCCCACATCTTGTTTTTTTCTCTTTTCGTTTTTATTTACACCTTTCTGTCCAGTCCTTCATTCATGTTTTAAATCATTACCTTTTGACTAAACTATTGCTATAGCCTTCTAAATTGTTTCTCTGTCTCAAGACTTCCTATTCCAACCTCTCCTCAGCTGACAAAATGATTTTCTTTAAAGTGCAAGTCTGCCCATGTCACTCCCCTACTCAATAAGCTCTAGTGCTTCTCTGTGTTCTTCTCTGGTTTTCTAATAGAGAGTATTCTTTTGGGCTTTTGAAGCTCTGTCTAACCTGGCCCTTTTTTTGCCTTTGTAATCATCTTACTTTTCTTGTTTTTTTTTTTCCCCCATATTCTATAATCTAGTTCTGGTATTGACTGATAGCTGCCTCCATCCTGATGTCTAACTCCCCTGACTTTCATGCCTTTCTACTTGCTGTCTCCCATGCATGGACCACAGAATACCTACTATCTTAGAATCCTTGTCTCCCTTTAATCCCAAACTCACATCCTACCTTCTGGGGAAGGACTTTTCTAGTTCACTAACCTTTGAGCACCTTTCCTTTGTAGACTATCTTATTTTCTCCTAATATATTATCTATACTTCCAATTACTTAACATGTCTCTTACATTAGAATATAATTTAGTGCCCTATCACTTACCACTCTGTCTAGCACATAGTAAGCCTATAATAAATAATTTTTTTATTGACCAATTACAATTTCATCTTATTAGATTTGACCCATTGAGATCATTTTTTGGAGCCTGTCATGTAGTATATACTCTATCCTTTTTTACTTTGCATATTTGCTAATTTGAGAAGCATGCCATTTATACTGAAATAAATATAGGGAAGCATAAGGCTAAGGATATATGTTAAATGAAAACAGAATATGATTTTTCTTCTCCATATTCTCTGTAATTTTGTGGCCCCAAGCTGTCCTTGCACATATTGGTATTCAGGGAAGATCTATTGAATCATTGGTCTTTATATAAAATCATAGATATACAGTATAATATTAATTACAAAATAGCTTATTCAATTTTAATAGAGCCTCATTCAATTTAGACATAAAATATTAGCACTAATTGTTTCTTTGAGAAGTTATATATGACATACTTTTGCAACTAATAGATCGTTTGAAAGTATTCCCTTTCTAAAATTAAAATGATCTCTGTTATAAGAACTTTAACCTTTTATCATTATATCATATATTATAATCTACTATTCTTTTGCAATCATTTTTTCTTGGCTATATATTTTCCTCTGTCTGGTTTATTCAGGTGATGGACAGTTCCAGGTTGTTGTTCTTCATTCCTGGAATGAACCCTCTCTTTGCCTTCCTCTTAAATCCCTTGTTTCCTTCAAAATTCAACTCAAGTACCACTTTTTATATGAAAACTTTTATGATTCTCTTCATCTTCTATTATCATTCACCGGGAAACATCTTTTTGACTATATATTTTATGTATGATTTTGATTTTCATGTTATGTCTCCTGATAGAATATAAGCTTCTTGAGGACAACCAGTATTTCATTTTTGTCCTTGTCTTTCATTTTGTCAATTCTAAATTTGTCATTTAGCTTATAGTTGGCCATTAGTAAATACTTCTGGATAGACAGATTGGTTGGTTAGATATTTACTATTACATTCTGTCTGGCAGTATTTGAACTTAGAAAGCCCTCAAAAAGTTGTATCATTTATTTTGAGGCTGAAAAATGTAGCTATATCCTTTTTAAGTTTAAGAAATATAAATATCACTTATCCATTTGTAAAAATATAATGACTTTTAATAAACAAATTTGAACAAAATTATCAATCCCTAATTACAAAGGATGTAAAATGTTTATTTTAAATGCTGGGGGTGGGTGGGTAGCTGTACCTTTATTTCTAATGATGTCCTTTCTGTCCACTTGCATAATTTCTTCTTTATTATTTTAAATCTAGGATTCTCTAGTATCTTCTAAATGTATTTTCTTATGTCTTTTTCTCACTAGTCTTGCTCCTTAAAAAGTTTGCTTTGAGTTAGTAGAACTAATGCAGTCTCCAAAACTATGTTCAAGTCTCCTGGTTAATCAGCATCTTATTTTCAGGGCCACAAAATTATTATGTTGACACCATGTTTAAAATGAAATTTTACATCCTACCTTACTCTAATTAGCAACTAATTTCAGCTGTTTCTTTAAAAAATTTTACATTTATTTAATCTCCATGTTCCATGAGAGAACACATAAAAGTACCTCCTCCAAGTAAGGAACTTAAGAATTTATTATAAAAGAACAATCTTTTTTTGGTTTCAGCTTTCAATATAAAAGTAGTTTATCTTCTCAAGGTACACACATTATCTTCAAGCTTGAAACGTGGAAAGATATTTTTATCCTGAGTAATAATTGAAGTGTGCATTCTGTTTTTTTTTAATTACTATTCCAGAGGTCTTTCACTGAAGCACAGAAATAAGGACTTTTTTAGATATCCGAGATGTAAAAATTTTATATTAATTTTTAAAACAAAAATACAAAACTACTTGCTAAACTTCAGTTTCCCTTCCTAGTCGCCTTCTTTATAAAGTATATTCTGCTTAGGATTTATAAATAAAATATATTTCCATGACTCTGAACTCATTGATATGATCTTCTCCAGCAATGTAGATCATAACCTTATTATACTGGACCATCCTACCAATTAGAATAATTTAGTATGAAAATATTAAATAATAATTATTTGTTCTGTATTTTATATAAGAAAGATTTTGGTCATGTCATTGTTTTAGCTACAGCAGTAGTTTTTGCATTCTGACTTGTCTTAAGTTTTTGGTGGCCTTCTCTTTGATAATTCATATAACAAAGGATTTTAAGAAAAATATATTCAGCTTTAAAATGAGGCTAAATTTCTTTGTAGTTTGTTTTTTTGGGTTCTTCTGAAGAAAATTGTGAAATTATAATGACTAAGTGCATTTTAACCTTGTTTATTTCTTCCATCAAGAAATAAGCAAATCAGTAACTGTTAACCCTAATTTATTTTTATACTTCATCTGACATTACTTTTAACTGGCTACATTTGAGTAATAAAAGCCATGGATTTTAAGCCACTTAGTTATTTGGTTTCATTTTTTAACACAAATAACACCTTTTCATCCATTTTATATAAACTTCAAAAAACATATGTTTTAACTTACTGCCAAATAAGAAGAAATGTGTTACATTAAAGTGCATGTTGTTTGCTTGCGCATTTGGAAATACCATTCATTTTATAGCAATTTTGAGTTATTTTTCTGTCACTTTGTATTCCTATTCAAAGAGACATACAGAAACCCTCACTCAAAACAACTCCCTTAGGGTTTACTCATAGATGTCAGCAGTCATGAGCAGGAGGTGCAGTATACAACAAGCTTAGGTCATAGATGTGCATTATTGTCCTTTGAATTGTGTTACTTAGAAATCTTGAGTAGTATTCAGGTATGTTTTTTGAGCTTAGATGGGCAAGAGAGAAGCGTTACACATACCTCCACCCCAATCCCTTTATCTTTCTTTGAAAAACTGCACAGATGCCACTCCCCACATTTTTATACAGATCTCTAAAACATGTGCAACCTAATCCAGGGGAAATGGTCCCATAGAGGCTAAATGTTAGACCTGTCAAAGGGTAATGGCTAGAAAAGTATTATAAACACGACCACAATAGCAAACAGAAATGTTTTCTCAGATCTGGTTCAAGGATCTGGTTTTATTTCAGCTGATTTAAATGAAGCCTGGATACACCAATGCAAGATAGGCCGGTTCAAATCCTCTTAACACCTGGTGAGAACTAGAGAGAGTGCTTTTTTTTGTGGTTGTTGTTAAAAAAGAATGCTGGAGTAGTAACTAGGAGGCCTAAGTTCTAGTCTTAACTTATATGTATTATTTAAAACAAATCATTTTATCTCACATCTTGTTTTTCCTAATTATAAAATGAGTGTACTCTATTAAATAATTTTTAATGTTCTTCTAATTGTAAAATTCTCTGATTTCATGATAAATCTATACTACTGAAAATGATTGATGGTAAAATTTTAAAGTATTCTGGAACACATGAAAGGTCTGTTTCTTGATCTTTTCTAAATATACATTTTAACTTCTTAATTGTATTCTTTGATTATGATATTTAAGATCATTGGGTCATAACACTTAGAAAATATCAAATGAGAATATAAAAAGCACTTTGCAAGTATCAAATCACTATAAAAATGTTAGTTATTAATAATAAAATACTTCATTGCAGTTCATGATAACTAATGTATTCTTTAGAATTTGAACAGCACAACTAATACAGAAATAGGTTTTCCATGATTGCATATATGTATTTTATATATGCAATCAAACTTGCTTACTATTGAGATGGAGGAAAAAACTTAAAACTCAAAATTTTATAAATTTTTATAAAATAAATAAAATTTTAATAAAAATTAATTTAAAGATTGTCATTACATATATTTGGAGGAAAATATAATTTTAGAAAGTATATCCAATGTAGAAGAATTACAAAAATCCCAGCATCATTTAATACATTATGTACCCATTATTATATATCAGGCATTGTAAAAAGTCACCAAAAATACAAAGAAAAAAAAATGAAGAAGCTTCTGCCCTCAATCTTAAATTCTATTGGGGAGACTATGTTTTTATGTAGAAATAGATACAAATAAATACAAGGTAATTCCTAGGAAGGGACTCTCAAGAAGCAGTGATGATGGTGGAGCTT
Organism: Antechinus flavipes; assembly: GCF_016432865.1. NCBI lineage: Eukaryota > Metazoa > Chordata > Mammalia > Dasyuromorphia > Dasyuridae > Antechinus > Antechinus flavipes. The sequence continues at coordinate 89,579,531 of NC_067399.1, forward strand.
TTTATTTTCAAAACATATGCATAGATAATTTTCAACATTAACCCTTGCAAAACCTTGTGTTCCAAATTTTTCCTTCCCTTCCTCCCACTCCCTCCCTTAGATGGCAAATAATACAATATATGTTAAACTTGTGCAGTTCTTCTAAATGTATTTCCACCATTATTATGCTATACAAGAAAAATCAGATCAAAAAGAAAAAGAATGAGAAAGAAAACAAAATGCAAGGAAACAACAACAAAAAGAGTGAAAATACTATGTTGTAATCCATGCTCAGTTCTCACAGTCCTCACTCTGGGTGCAGATGGATCTCTTTATCACAAGATCATTAGAAATGGTCTGAATCATTTCATTGTTGAGAAGATCCATGTCCATTAGAATCGATCATTGTATAATGATTTCCTGGTTCTGTTCATTACACTTAGCATCAGTTCCTGTAAGTCTCTCCAAGCCTCTCAGAAATTACCCTGCTGATCATTTCATACAAAACAATAATGTTCCGTAACATTCATATATCACAACTTACTCAGCCATTCTCCAACTGATGGGCATCCACTTACTTTCCAGTTTCTTGCCACTACAAAAAGAGCAGCCACAAACATTTTTGCACATGTGGGTCCCTTTCCCTTCTTTAAATCTGTTTGGGATATAAACCCAATAGAGCCACTGCTAGCCAAAAAGTATGCACAGTTTGATAGTCCTTTGATAGTCCTTTGGGCATAGCTGATGGCATATATTTCAAGCATGGGAGAAAACTTGTGCATAAGCATGGAGGTAGGAGATAGAATGTATGAGGATCAATAAAAAATATATTTTGCCTAGATTATAAAGTTTTTAAAGGGGAATATTGTAGAATTAACTCAGAAAGATAGAACAGATTCAAGTTTGTGAACGGTTTTAAGAGTGAAAAGTTTGTATGTGATCTTGGAAGCGATGGGAGCCAGGAGTTTGTTGAGGAGGGGAGTAACAAAATCAGGCTTGTACTTTAAGAATATCACTTCAACAGCTATCTGTGGGTCAAGACTCCAGAAGGATCAAACTTTAAAATGCAGTAAGCATTCATGTAGCAGGAAGCAGAATTAAAACCCATTTTGCAAAGTAGTAATTAAAAGACTCAATTGTAAAAGGATACACAGTTAAACGAACACTATCTAATTCATCCTGGAGAATCCACACAGCAATTGTTCCCCATTCTCTACCAAGTGTTTGTCTGAAGTTGGCAAGAAGCTGGAGGTGAAATTTACTGACTTATCTTCAGCTTCAGCCTCTCATGCTCCTTTGGGAGCCCTTGGAAAGGAGCATTGCAATCTATCTTAAATGGATGTGGCTCTTATCAGACATCTGGTGAAGGATAGAATGGAGAGGAAAGAGACTGGAGATGGAGAGATCGATTACCAGGCTGGTATACTAAACATCCGATATAAATTCTAAAGTGCCATAAAGAGGATCAGAAGACATGAAAAAGAAATAAATGTAGCACAAATTAGAAAATAAATGAAGGGAAAAGGACCCCCATATGCAAAAATGTTTGTGGCAGCCCTTTAAATTGTAGTGGCAAGAAACTAGAAACTTGAGTGGATACCCATCAGTTGGAGAATGGCTAAATATGTTATGGTATATGGATGTTATGAATATTATTGTTCTATAAGAAACAATCAGCAGGATGATTTCAAAAAGACCTGGAGAGACTTACATGCACTGATGCTAAGTGAAGTGAGTAGAAGCAAGAGAACAGTGTAACAGCAACAGCAAGATTATACAATGTCAATTCTGATGAATGGGTCTCTTTTCAACAAAGAGTATAATGCCGGAGAAACTGAGACAGGAGAGAGATTAGAGAGTTTTTCATATTTTATTAATGGGAGAGTAAGGTTGACTGGACAGGACTCTCGTCTCAAATTATCCAGTTAGACAGAGATAAAGATATACTGGGACCAAGGAATCCATGTTGGTCCCAGGGCTGGAGAAGACTGTCATCTCAAAGAATCCAGCGTCCAGCATCCACTGCCAGCCGCCATCCTCCAGCAATGAATGGAGGAACCCCAACTTCTTAAATACTTTTTCTCTGAACAAAGGAAGGGGTGAGAAGCGCGGGAAAACTGTCAGGATGGAAGAGGCCATAAACCCTCCAAAACCCAGAGACAGGATGTCTGAATACACAGAGATAAAGATGTCAGTGATATATCTTGGAATATTTTAGAGGGATATTGTAAATTCTTGAGGACAGAAAAGAGTCAGGAGGTCTACTCTCTTGTTTATCTTGCTTGGGCTAACAATTTATAACCTTAAAGTAATTGGTCCTCAGTAATGGACCAGAGGAGGGGGTTTACAACTTAGGGGATGGACAAAGAACAGTTAAAGAAACTGAGACAAGGGAAACTAGTGCAGGGAAACTGAGTCAGGACAATTAAAGAGAACTGTGGCATAACAAGAGGTGATTCAAGCCAATTCCAATAGTTTTGTGATGGAGAGAGAGCCATCTGCATCCAGAGAGAGGATTATGAATGGGGACTGAATGTGGATCACAACAGGAGTATTTTCACCTATGTTGTTGTTTGCTTGAGTTTTTTTTTTCCTTTCTCATTTTTTGATATGATTTTTCTTGTGTAAGATTATAAATGTGGAAATATGTTTAGAATAATTACATATTTTTTTCTATATTTGGATTACTTACTATCTAGGGCAAAGGAAAGATGGGGAAGAAGAATAATTTGGAACACAGAGTTTTTGCAAGGGTAAATGCTGAAAACTATCTTTGCATGTATTTTGAAAATAAAAAGCTACTAAAATAAAAGTTCTCTGTACTTTAACTTTTAGGAAGCAGGACTCTCTAAAAGTACTAAATATATGATTTTTCAACCAGTACTTATTAAATGATTGCTGTATACTTAGTGTTGGAGTACATTTTGAAAGAAATATCAATTATGGTTCATACCTTTGAGGAAGTTTTAATGTGAAAAGATTTTATACATACACAAACACATATACACACAATGGCTAGATATGGTAGAGAAAGATTAAGTGATTAAATTCCCAAATGAGAGAAGTATACGATAAATGCTCTAGAAGTTCAGAAGACAAAGGAAATTGAGAGCTGTCACAAGCAAAATCATTTTGTTGATACTTTACATTTCAGTATAAATACTGTATTTTTTTGCTTTTGTTTGTTCTAAGTAACAATTGGTATGATCAAAAAAAAACCCCTAAAAAGTGCACTGGGAAAGACAGCTAATTATATGGCAGTATGATATAATGTACAATTTACTGAATCTGGAATCTGGAGGACTTGAGTTCAAATCCTGCCTTAGACATAGCTATGTGACTTTGGTGAATCCTTTAAGTTCCTTATGCCTCATTTCCTATCTGTAAAAATAGAGAGTAGTTGAGTGTAGTAGCTTCTGCATACTTTGTTCCAGTGGGTTCTCTCAGAATCCTAACTTTTGGCTATTGATGTTGTGATACATGAACATCAGTAGTAAATTGGTTGAAGGTGTATGGGGTCCAACAAGAAGCTTATGCTAATAAGCTTGTACTAATGGGTAGGATACTAGATTATTTGTAAGAAACTTGAAACCTAATATGTCCTTTGGTATTCTGCACTACACATTTCTTAGATGATTATTCAGCCAGCTGCTAGTTGTCTGAAAAGGGTGTAAGGTGGTTTGTAACCCGAGTGGCCAGTTGGCCACAATCTCCACAATCTCTGTTTATCTCTCTTCTTCTGTACTTGAAATGATTGAAGAGGATCACACAATAAGATTCCTAACAATAACAGAAAGCCATCTCCTCTAGTGCAGTCTTTCACATTGGTTTGAAAACAATTGTGAACAGGAGGCAAGTAAAGAAGTTTGTTTTGTGCAAAAGATACAAAAGATATTTTTCTTGTGAACTTTATATTATTTTGCATATGTATATATTTTACTAACATGTGGTTTTCTTTAAGGGATGCATATGAAAATTTCTGAAAATAATGATGCTTTGAGATATACATGAGATTTGGATTACCACTGTAGAAGTTAATTTAAATCTTTCCTCAAAATTTAGAGGAAGCAATTACTTTAAATTTAGTCATATCCAAGCTGCAGATAATAAGTGTTAATTGATGATGAAGTAGGTCATTTTAAAGCTACAAAAACTAGAATGATCAATTTTTAGGATTGGAATTATTCTTGTTAATTGTCATTAAGAAAATCAATGATTATGATGTCTTCACATAAGTTTGCTAATCAATAATCTTTTAATTGATTAATTTTTAAGATAGATATTTTATGGCCAAAAGTAGTTTAGCTCATTGCTTTTTCTTTTGATTTTTTGAAAATTATGCTGCAGTGCTTTAGTCTATAAAGTTCATAACTTTAGTAATAAATGATCACAATTAAGTATAGGTCCAGCATTCTAATAATCTATGGCTGACATCTATAGGAACTAAAAGAGGAAATGTATTTTTTTTGGGAGGGATGAGGCAATTGGAGTTAAGTGACTTGCCCAGGGTCACACACTAGTAAGTATTAAGTGTCTCAGGTCAGATTTGAACTCCTCCTGACTCCAGGGCGACTGTACCATCTGTCTGTCCCAACTGTATTCTTTAGTTAGTTTAATTCTTCAGCAGTTCTCTCAATACATTCTGAGTAGTTATATGGATGATTCTGAATCCCTTCTCATGTGATCTGTCCCTCTGGAAAATCTACGGTGAAATAGCCTGACCAAATGTTTATTTTGGCCTATTGGACTAAACGTGTATAGATGTAGCTTCAATCTTCTCATTGGAATTGGTTCCCTCCATCAATATTCAAATTTTTAACATATCATTTTTCCCATTATATATTTTATTATATATAATACTAGAAACTACAGAATAATTCACCTTTTAAAATTCTGTTATTTTTTCCCACTTAAGAGGCAGGGTTTGCCTTGGGTCATGATCGTTAATAATATTTTAAATACTATAATATTTCTAGGTATCTTTTTAAAGTCCTCAATATACTTTTACACCATCTTTTCTAATGACTGATCAAGACTTTTGGCTGTTAATTTAATCAGAATTGTTATTCTTTTCTTCCTGAATAGAACAGGACTCTAAGTGAATTGATCCCTTACTGTCCTATAACAATAAATTGTATCTAGCAGTTGTGTTTTTCCAGACAGTGTTGCACAATGTAGTCAATACTTGAAGAGAAGAACAGCTGCTATCTAGTGAGTGAGGGTAAAGGTAAACATTCCCTACTGAGTCAAAGAAACAGTCACTCTACTTTATTATGTAACTACACTCTAAGAACTAGTTCTGTGAAGAAAATGCAGTCAAATTTCATTTATATTTAATATCCAGACAGTGCTTTTCACTTATGGCTAATACACATTTCAGATCCTACCTGCATAGATATCTGCTACATTGCCATGCACCCTACAGGCACTCAGTAAATATTAACTAGTGATAAAAGTTGTACATCATTCTTTTAGTTCTAAGTAAGAGATAACCAGAGCTAAAGTAGAAGTAATTAATATTTGGTGGTCTGCATTCCTCTTAAATTTAGAGCCATAAAAATGTCTAGTCTAACATACTCTAATTAGCTAATCAGGAAGCAGTTTTAAAAATACCTATTTTGAGGGGCACCTTGCTGGTATAATGGATAGAGCAGCGGCCCAGAAGTCAGGAGGACCTGAATTCAAATCTGGCCTCAGATACTTAATACTTCCTAGTTGTGTGTCCCTGGGGAAGTCACTTAACCCCAATTGCCTCATTGGAAAAAAAAACAAAACAAAATCTATTTTGTGCCAAGCCCTGGAAATACAGAGACAAAAATGAAACATTGTCTTCTCTTCTCAAGGAGCTTACATTCTAAAAGCTTTTGTAGAAGGTATTGCTTGAGCTGAGTCTCGAAGGAAACAAGGAGTTCAAAGGAAAAACAAATGAGCTTGTGTACTGTAGGACGGCAGAAAAAAGATGCAAAGATGGGAGATGACTTTCACGTGGTAGACGTGGCAGGAAGGCCCGTTTGGCTGAACTATAGAAGATGGAAAAGAAAGTTGTGATTTGTTTAGTCCTACACTAAATAGGAAAGAAGAAATCAAAGAGATTTCACTCACTTCTTAACTCGTGTCCATTTCTTTCCACTATACCATGTACCTCCTGAATTTGATTTCTCTTTGTGGCATAGATGAATTTGTATAATTTTATCAAGAATATTAAACTTAGGAAATGATGTTCAGATGACTTTAAGTAAACCACCAGGATTTGGGAAATTTCATTCAACCAGTCTCTACTTCCTTCTTCTCTTTCCCTCCCTTCATGTCTGTCTGTCTGTCTGTCTCTGTCTGTCTGTCTCTGTCTGTCTCTGTCTCTCTGTCTTTCTATCTGTCTCTCTTTATCTATCTATCTATCTATCTATCTATCTATCTATCTATCTATCTATCTATCTATCTACCTGTCTGTCTTTCTGTCTGTCTATCTATCTATCTGCCTCTCCCTGTGCTTCTGTCGCTGTCTCTTTCTGTCTGTTACTCCATCCTTCTCTCTCTGTCTGTCTGTCTCTCTTTTTCCTTAGTCTTTATTACCATTTTTTTAGCATTGTCCTCAAGATTACTTTCTTCAGAAGCCTTGGACCATACCCCCGTTCTCTCCCCACCTCTATCTATCCAACTTGCTTCTATTCCATGAATCTTAGAAAAGGAGTTTAATGTTAGAATGACATACTTTAACAAAATTGTTCATGACTATCCTCCTTTCCTTTAATTTTTTTTACACCTTACTCCCCAAGGTAATCTTGCAACATGGTCTCCTAGTGTTCCATAAGCAAGACACTTCATTTCTTAGCTTAGGGCATTTTTTCTGGTTGTCACTCATGCTTGGAAAGCCCTCCCTGCTTCGCTCCAATTACTCATCCCTCTGGCTTCTTTTAAGTCCAAACTAAAATTCTACCTTTTTCAAGAAAACTTTCCTAACCTTTATTAATTCTAGGACTTTCTCTCTTTTAATTATTTCCTTTTTTTCTGTTCAAAGCTTGTTTTATATATATTATCTTGCATATTGTTTCTCTCATTAGATTGAATGCTCCTTGAGAGCAGGGACTCTTTTGTCTCTTTTTTTACCTTCAGTACTAATAGATGCTTAGTAAACATTTATTGAATTGTTTTGTAACCTATAAATTGTTTCACAATAGTTATAAAAGGGAATCTTTATGATTTGTTCCTAGAATTATATCGGGTTCACCAAAATTATTGCATTCCTAGGAATCTCTTGTATTCTTAAGTGAGCTTACCTTCCTAATTAACTGTCAACATACCTGTACTATCTTTTTTTTTTTTGATGCATTATTTCAGAAATAGTATGAATTTATGTAAGGATCTCTGGGAGGGAAGCTCCCCCATCCTTCACAATCTCATCTCACAATTCATTTTAATTCAGAGAAATATCCTTAAAAGACATAGCCTTGTGATGACCTCACATAGTACCTTAATGTAGTCATTGATTTGAAACCTAAAAGACAATTGTCTCAAGATAGAGTTGTCCTTTGAGTTGTGGGGGACTAGATCCTGTGATATCCAAAATCCTTGGGAACTTCTGAAATAAAATTAGCATTGTTTCATAGACTATCAGCAAACTGTATCTGGAATACTGTGGGACATTTAAAATTTGTTAATGAATACAATGACCTCCTGATGTTTGAGGATATTCTAATGCCATTGCCTATGGCACCATGTAGGTAGACAATCTTGGAATGGTCAAGTCATGTAATCCTGAAATTTGGGCTCATCACACTTGCTTTTTATTCCTTCCTGACTGAGCTTGAGTCTGAGTATCTGTCCAAGCCAATAGATTACTGAAAGTTTTAAAGGCACAGTTGGTTCTAACTTCCTGAATTTCACAAAGAAAGCCTTCTTGAAACTTCAGCTAAATTGGCTCATCCAGTCTCATTTATATACAATACTTTGGACCAGAATGAAGGAGAAACTGAAGCAAAGTACATCATAGCTCTACTGCAAGAAAATCATTGATGCTGCTTTAAGGGCACAAATTTGATTAAATCATTTTGCTGGTGGATTCCATGTTGACTGCCCTATGTTGACATCCCTGAGATTTCCCCCAAAGACTTTCTTCCTTGGTCACTATTCCTTTATATGTATTATTTCTCCCTATTAGAATATAAAATGTCTAAAGACATGGTATGCTTTATTTTGTGTTTGTATCTTCAGTACTCTTAATAGCACTTGGCACATAATATGCATTTCATAAATTCTTTTCATTACTTCATTTATTGAGGCTCAATTTGTATAAATTTAGCTTACATTTTGATAAAAGGGGAATTCAGTCAAGAGAAAAAAATTTGGAAAATTCAAACATTTCTACATTTCTATTGTTGACTTATGTTTATGGCATTTGGAGACCCACATTCTGGTTTCTTTTTCATAGAAATATTTGTCTTCTTGGCAACATTCTTGGCACCATTTTCTCATTTATTGCAACAGTGAATTTTAAGTTGTATCTGCCTTTGGGTGAAATAACTTTGCTTGAATAAGATCATCAGCCAATTTCAGTCTTAGAATCTGAAATCATAAAATAGATAAAAAAATCCATGACATATTCATTTCTATTATTTATAACTGCAGAGGGAATTTCAGTGGATCAAATAAAATGTTAGGACTATGTCAAATTTTTAAAAATTTAAATATGAGGTTAAATATATATTATTGAAGCAAAATGTAACTTTAAAGTAAGCCAAATGAGTGGGTATATAAATATTTTATTATTATATAATTCTGAGTTGTAGTTTTTCTTTTTATTGCCTGATTGCTAATTTAATTTAAATTAATCTTTTAAAAGATAACTAGATAACTTTGTCTTACTGCCAACACTTTCCCCCATTTTTTTTCCTAATAAGGAAAAGAAATGGGTGCAAAGGCAAAGAAAGATGAATAAAAGACAAGGAGAATGGTCATAAAAGGAGTCAATAGAAAAGAGTACTTTTTTCCTCTAAATGATTTTTTCAGTTGCCATTTTCATTAATTCAAATCTGTCCTTATTTTTACCTTGTGTGAAGGTTCCTTGCATTCTAATTAAAATTGAGTTTGATTGTAGTTATGCTGAATTTATTGTCTGTTTGAGATCATGTTTCTGAATGCAAGGACTAAGGCTGTGGTCTGCTCCGTGCTTTTGAAAATACAGGTGTGCTTCAGCCTCTACATGGAAACTACCAGTGTGCAAAAAAGCATGCTTTTTTGTAGACTGTTAAAGAACCCTGTACAAATAGAAAATAATTTGTTTTGTCATCCTGTTATTCTTTTTTACTGTGTCACTGTAAATTTGGAATTGTTTACACCTTTGGAAAACTTTGGGAACGATTTGCAGACTTTTATTCAGCAAGAGTTCAGTGTTTTGGTATTTTGTGTCTTTGCTCCCTCCTGGGATCTCAAAAAGGCAAGCCCCAATAATCTGCAAAGACTTTGAGACCAGGCCTGCATGTTTCTTAGGTGATGATGTCCTAGCTAAGATTGCATAGACACGTATAAATAACTTAGTTACAGGCTGATGAAAAAATTGTTTTTAATCTGTGGCAACTCTAAGATTTTCTACCCACTTGTAAAGGACTTGTTATTTGTCTTAGTAAGTGGAACAAAGACAAAATTACAAGTCCTTGAAATAACAAGTAAATCTTTTCTCTATTGGGAAATGGATGGGGAATCTTGGAAGAGCAAGAAATATGTCTAAATTTTAGCACAACCTTGGAAAAGAATGTCTATTTTGTTAAACTGATTTGGATATTTATTTCTGTTTTTGGTGGCAGAAGGGAAGGCTAGACAAATGAAAAGAAGTAATGATAAGTGAGTATTATTAAGAATAGGAAAGCCCAGCTGGAAGCCTCCTCTGCTGACAGTTCTTTTTATGAAAAACTTGAGGCCAACAATTTTAATCTTGATTTGATAATTTATTTTGCTTTTCTTTTTTTGATCTTCCAATAACTTACTCTGATTTTTAATATTTTTGGACCTCCCTCTACCAATGCAGATCAATAAATATTATTTAGCTTAGAGTCTTAGAAAGTTGTCCATACCATTGGGACATTAAATGTTTTGTCCACATATGACCACTATGGTCACAAGCATTGGGACTTAATCCAGATCTTTCAGACTTTGAGGAAGAGAATCTAGATAATTAAAACAACTTGTATGATATATAGAAAATTATAGAAAATATTATAAAAATTAAAATTATATTAAGACAGAAAATAATTCAGGCTTCAGAGAAAATTAGGAAAATTAAATAATTGACACTGCATTAGTTTGGATTGGAGCTGAGGCAGGAGATAGCAAGCTGGTAAGAAGTGGGAATCCTGGCATAGGACTTTGTGGGACTTTTTTACATGAGCTGCTGTGGTTGTTTGTCCTTTGTTCTCGAGGAGGACCATGACATTAAGGAGGGAAATCAGGACACGCAAGTAAATTGGATTTAAGTGAGGGAAAGATGTGCAAAATCACCTGTCTTATTTTCCCTTCCAGAGCCATCTGGGTCCAGCAGCAAGATATAGATCAAGATAACTGGAGATGGCTCTGAGGGTTCAACAAGTACAGAAAAAAGTATGAAATGTAAAGAACTGGAAAACACAGATAGGAGCTTACTAAATGTTTGCTGAATGAGTAGGTGAATAAATAAATGGTCATCTCCCACTGAATGTGAGTAGTCCCCCAAAGTGGTCACATCATTTGAATTCACACTACATATTTCCATTTATCTAGAATTGGTTACCCTATTTTACACAATTATACCTTCAAATAGTTCATATCTGATTATAGGCAGTTGAAGCAGCTGGTAGCATAATGGTTAGAGTGGTTGAACCTGAAGTCAGAGACACTCAAGTTCAAGTCTGGCTTCAGACACTAGCTATGTGACCTTGCGCAAGTGACTTCTGTTTGCCTCAGTTTCCTCAACTGTAAAATGGGGATGATGGGATTTTTGTGAGGGTAAAATGAGATGATGAAGTACTTAATGCATTGCCTGGAACATAGTGAGCACTGTAGAAAGGCTTATTCCCTTATTCTCTACATGTAATCACATGAGGTGATTTATTATTTTCATTAATTGGGTGGCTAGCATATCTTATTTGTAGATGGATTCTCAATCACAGTGTTATTATCTAGCCATTCTGCATAGATGGGAGTTTATGAGAGTTATTTAAGTAGTAGTTAATTTCAATTTCTCCATACTTGAACCCTTGGGGAAATTGCTATCGAAGCATTACTTCAGTATTCACACCTTAGGTCATATTATATAAACTAGGAAATTTGAGACAAAACTCCTTCAAAATAGCTTTAAAATCTTCAGATCTCTGAGGCCAAAGGAATGTAAAGTTAGTCTGTGAGCAACTTATGCTAATATCCTTTATGTTCAAATCTACCTAGAATTTTCTTTGGAAAATACCAATAGTGAAACTTTTTTTCTTGTTTTTTGGTACACAAGAATATTTAGCACAATACATCATGATTTCGATTGATATAACTGGTTTGATTTGTCAGAATTTTGAAATATTAATTGCCTCCATTTCTGTTATGATCCATACTTCACTTGATATTAGGCATTTGGATAAGCATCACCAAAGCATTTAATTTTTCTATACCCCAGCTGTCTCCTGTGTAACGTGAAGGGATGGGACCAGCTTCTCTTTTAAGGTCTTTTTCAAATCTTTAATTGATGTTAAATTATGATTGTTGATATTAAATGATCCAGTCAGAATTTCTAGATATAAAGAAGCAAGGACTCATGTTAAGATATTCCAAATCTTAAGATCCTGTGATCTTCTGTCTGTTACATCCAGAAAATTATTTTTAAGCAGTTATAAGATTTTAAAATTAGATATTCAGAATCACACTCAACTGCAATCTGATTCATATGGAAGCATATACAGAAATGTATATTTAACACATTTGCTGTACAGATCAATAACTTGATATTAATGGCATATCTGAGCTGTATAATATCACATATAGTGAGATACTTAATGTACATCCTGTTTTGTCTTTTGTTATTTTTCTCTAGGCAGAAGCTAATAATTCAGCTGGTACTGGATTTGAAGATAAATCCTATAATTCAAGAGGTTGGCTTATTCACCTAAACAACTGCTAGCTTGGGCAATGCTAGACCAACTGTGAGGGGTCTGTTTTCTTGAGACCTGGAAAGCTGTTCTGTTTGCTAAACAAAGGAATTGTTGATTTCAGTGATTTAATTCCCCTTTTGGCTAAAGGCTGCTGTCATGAAAACAGTGCTTATTTGGGAAGGAATCTGTTGCTAAGGCAACAGATATCTCCTTAATTATTGGCCAATATTCCCATATGAGATTGGTCTCTTTTGTGTTGTTGGAAATAACCAAATTCTCTTGAGTACTTTCAGTTCTTGAACTGGGGGGATGGGAAATCTCTCTCAAATAAATGTTCAGAAGTCAGTCAATCAAAAAACCATTTATTAAGTCCAGGCACTGTGCTAGGCACTGGGAATACAAACACAAAATCATCCCAATTGTTTTGGCAAAATTAGGTGTTCCTATGATGTGATCAAAATATTGGCTTCCAGCAAAATATTTGCAAGTAGTACTATATTGCCAGTCAGCTATATATGAAATTGTTTCTTGAGAATATTCTTTTAAGTGGTCACACTGGTAATAATTGACAGATGTGACAAGTAACCTGTACCTGCTGTCTAGTGGTTATGCCAGCAATGGTTTTCTTTTGAATTGAGTGTAACTAATCAAGGTTTTTTATTATTATTATTTTTAAAGTGTCTAATGTTGGTGATTGACCTCATTGTTACTATGGAGAATCTTTTAAAAGACATGGAGAATTCCATGAGTCCTTGCTTCTTTAAACCCAGAAATTCTGATTGGATCATTTGATATCAACAATCATAATTTAACATCAATTAAATCTTCAGTATAGCTTAGCTTAAGGCTTAATTAGCATTTTTGTTTTTCAATAATTTCATTGTGTCTTATTCTTCATGACCCTAGTTGTGGTTTTCTTGGTAAAGATGGTGGAGTGATTTACTATTTCCTTCTCTAGCTCATTTTACAGATGAGGAAACTGAGACAACCAGAGGTGAATTGGACTTGCCTAGCATCATATTAACTAGCAAGTGTCTGAGGCCAGATGGAACTCAGGAAGATGTCTTCCTGATTCCAGACCTGGGATTCCATTCACTATAGCACCTAGCCATCCCTAAGAAATTAGTCTACCACTCAAGAAAAAAAAAGTGGACTATGCCATTCTGTTTCACTTCTAGGAAACACTTTCGTGTTGACTAAGAGACAATATTTTGGTCCTAATGATTCTCACTGCTATTTAAATAAAATAGAAATGATTGACTTTGTCAATAATCCTGTCACACGTCTCTGGAAATTGCTAGAAAGTCAGTCAATCAGATAGCATTTACTTGTTTGTTTATTGCTGTTTAACATTTTTAATAATGTCGTGGATTAGTTTCTAGATGGCAAGCTCAGTCACATCTGCAGATGGCACAAAACTGAAAGCAGTAGCTAACACACTGGATGACAAAATCCACAAAGGGCTTCCTAGGTTGGAGCTTTAGACTGAATATAACAAGATGAAATTCAATTAAATGTGTAAGTCTTGCACTTGGACATCCCAAATCAACTATCCCAGTACGAAGGCACCTTGGGCGTGCTCAGATATCACTTCTTCTGACAGAGCTCTGGAGGGTTGATTGGACTGACAGTGAGTCAGCAAGGAGATGTGGCAGCCAAAAAAGCTGAGCAACCTTGATCTGCACCAAGAGGGCCAGAGCTTCCAGCAATGAGAAGTGACAGTCCCTTGTCGTCAGGCCTCCTGTTCCCGGCGTCGCATGAGCTGCCAAGTGTCCAGAGGAAGTTAACCAGGATAGCGAAGTGTCAAATCCATGTTGTAAGGACAGGATAAAGGAGCTTGTAAATTTAGTGGTGCTAATCCAGGGGAAGACAGGCCTTGGACTGGGGAGCAGGAGCGGAGAAGGAATCCAAAGGCATATGATTTGACTGGAGGAACTGCTGGCTGATGATACTCCATCCTTCAGTGCAGAACCTGACACTTCTGAATTGCCCAGAGTAATGAGAAGTCTGAGCTAGCTCTTTCTTTTTCCCCTTTGCCCTGCTACCTCTCTATCCCAAAACATACACCAAAGGAATTCTCACTCACCAGTATAACATGATAGAAAAGAGGTCATCCATTCTCTACTTGAAGACCTCTAAAGAGGGGGCAACCCACGACTTTACTGGGACAGATCATTCTACTTTTGGTGAGTTCTAATTATTTGTACCCATTTCTCCTGGTTCTGTCTTTTTGGACAAGCCAAATGATGACTTCCAAGTATTTGAAAACAGCTATCATGTTTCCTCTTCTCATATCAAGACTAAAAAATCTAGTTCTTCCAATTAGATATCATATGGCATGAGACCCAAAGCCTTTGCACCATCCTTTTTGTTCTTTCTTGAATGATCTTTAGCTTATCACAGTGTACTTCTTAAATGATTTTCCGAAAATTGAATGGAGTTCTCCAGAAACTAAAGCAGATTAAAGCAGAGCACAGCAGGACTAAGTCTTCCTCTTCTTAGAAGCATGACTCTCTTAATTCAGCCCAATATATCACATTAGCTTTTTTCATTGCCACATCCCAGAGATAACTCATATTGCAGTTATGAAGTTCATTATTTTTTGTACCCAAGTGTCAGACTATTTATCCCCACTGAATTTCATCCTGAGTCAGCCCCAGTTCTCTGAGAGTCTGTCACAATTGTCTTCAAATCCTGGGTCTAACATACAATGTGTGTCAGGTACCCTTTCTAGCTCCGTTACCTCTCTACCTCTCAGTAATATCTCGGGTTATTAGCACTACTCTGACTTTACTTTTCTCTCTAATCTTGACATTGTAGTTAGCCATTTTAAATCTCTATTACCCTCTGTTTTTTTTAGTCCTAATTAAAAATATTTAATTTAATGAAAACAACAAAAATAAAAACCGAAAAATGAAAATCATTATCATATTAGTCCAGCAAAGCAAATTCTTCCATTGACCATAGCTTGAAATATATGTCTCTTTGTATTTTAAGTTCATCATCTTTCTGGCAGGAGGTGAGTGGTGTAATGTCTCATTTTCACTATTCATGGTTCACTACTCTGGACTCATGGTTTACCATTGCATTGATCAGAGCTCTGAATTTTTCAAAAGTGCTTTTCTTTATAATGTCATTGTTATTGCATAAATGTTTTCCTAGTTCTTACTTCACTGCATCAATTCATAGAGGTATTTTCAGTTTCCTGTGAAACTGTCCATTTTCTCATTTCTTAATGTACCATCATACTTCATTATATTCATATGCTATAATTTGTTTAGCTAGTCTCCAATTGAAGGACACCCCCCACTTTCCATGAAAAGAGCTGCTGTAAATATTTTTCTCCTTATAGATCCTTTTCCTTTTTCTTTGGTTTCTACAGAATAGACCTAGTAATGGTATAGTTGCGTCAAAGGATATAAAGTAATTGTTGTTTTCTCTGTTCTTGAATCACCAGAATCATCCAATTACTGCTAATCTCTTGCTAAATCTCAAACCTATATTGGTTTTATCATTTTCCTTTTCTATTCCTACTCATGGTCTCCTGAATGTGGCTTGAGAAAATAATCTACTTGTGCTGATTGAATACATTATAATTTCAACTGGATCCTTACTGTAGCAAGATCATTCTTTCATCCTTACTCCATAAAAGAACTATTCCAAAACTTTTTCTTCCTCAAACCTCAGTGGAGGATCTTGCCTCTTTATGGAGAAAATTGAGGCCTTTTGACATGGACTTCCTCTTGTCTCATCCTCCTCATCTCAGAACCCCTTAGAGTTCCATCTTGCAGAATGATAAGTTTCTGAAGATCACGAAATTCAGCAGAGCAGCAGGATAGTACATTATGAGGTAAATACCCTGAGTGCACTTTTGAAATAGTAAAGGATCTGGGAGGAACTCAGTGTCCACCCTCTATCTACCCTGTCTTATCAAAGGAGGAAGGGCCCCAGAGGCAGAGGGTGCTGAGGAATTGTGAGTTACAAAGGTGATGTCATCTTTCAGGATGCCTCTTAAGGATAGGCTAGCCTTAATAGGATTATATTTTAACATTAATTATTTAATTGATTTAAAAATAAAAAAAATTAATTAATAATAAAATATTAATATTTTAAAATATATCATCCCTTTTGGCAACAAATTATCTAGAAGAATTATTTTTTTAATTTAAATTTTATTTTATTTAATAATAACTTTGTATTGACAGAATCCATGCCAGGGTAATTTTTTACAACATTATTCCTCGCACTTGCTTATGTTTCGTTTTTTCCCCTCCCCCAAGATGGCAAGCAGTCCTATATATGTTAAATATGTTGCAGTATATCCTAGATACAATACATATTTGCAGAACCGAACAGTTCTCCTGTTGCACAGGGAGAATTGGATTCAGAAGGTAAGAATAACTCGGGAAGAAAATCAAAAATGCAGATAGTTCACATTCGTTTCCCAGTGTTCCTTCTTTGGGTGTAGCTGTTTCTGTCCATCATTTATCCATTGAAACTCAATTAGGTCTCTTTGTCATAGAAATCCACTTCCATCAGAATACATCCTCATACAATATCGTTGTCGAAGTGTATAATGATCTGGTTCTGCTCATCTCACTTAGCATCAGTCCATGTAGGTCTCTCCAAGCCTCTCTGTATTCCTCCTGCTGGTCATTCCTTACAGAGCAATAATATTCCATAACATTCATATACCACAATTTACCCAGCCATTCTCCAATTGATGGGCATCCATTCATTTTCCAGTTTCTAGCCACTACAAACAGGGCTGCTACAAACATTTTGGCACATATAGGTCCCTTTCCCTTTTTTAGTATCTCTTTGGGGTATAAGCCCAATAGAAACACTGCTGGATCAAAGGATATGCACAGTTTGATAACTTTTTGGGCATAATTCCAGATTGCTCTCCAGAATGGTTGGATTCGTTCACAACTCCACCAACAATGCATCAGTGTCCCCGTTTTCCCGCATCCCCTCCAACATTCATCATTATTTTTTCCTGTCATCTTAGCCAATCTGACAGGTGTGTAGTGATATCTCAGAGTTGTCTTAATTTGCATTTCTCTGATCAATAGTGATTTGGAACACTCTTTCATGTGAGTGATAATAGTTTCAATTTCATCATCTGAAAATTGTCTGTTCATATCCTTTGACCATTTATCAATTGGAGAATGGCTTGATTTTTTATAAATTTGAGTCAGTTCTCTATATATTTTAGAAATGAGGCCTTTATCAGAACCTTTAATTGTAAAGATGTTTTCCCAGTTTGTTGCTTCCCTACTAATCTTGTTTGCATTCGTTCTGTTTGTACAAAGGCTTTTTAATTTGATATAATCAAAATTTTCTATTTTGTGATCGGTAATGGTCTCTAGTTCATCTTTGGTCACAAATTTCTTTCTCCTCCACAAGTCTGAGAGATAAACTATCCTATGTTCCTCTAATTTATTTATAATCTCGTTCTTTATGCCTAGGTCATGGACCCATTTTGATCTTATCTTGGTATATGGTGTTAAGTGTGAGTCCTTGCCTAATTTCTGCCATACTAATTTCCAGTTATCCCAGCAGTTTTTATCAAATAATGAAATCTTATCCCAAAAGTTAGAATCTTTGGGTTTGTCAAACACTAGATTGCTATAGTTGACTATTCTGTCTTGTGAACCTAACCTTTTCCACTGATCAACTAATCTATTTCTTAGCCAATACCAAATGGTTTTGGTGACTGCTGCTTTATAATATAATTTTAGATCAGGTACAGCTAGACCACCTTCATTTGATTTTTTTTCATTAATTCCCTTGAGATTCTCGACTTTTTATTGTTCCATATGAATTTTGTTGTTATTTTTTCTAAATCATTAAAATATTTTCTTGGAAGTCTGATTGGTACAGCACTAAATAAATAGATTAATTTAGGGAGTATTGCCATCTTTATTATATTCGCTCAGCCTATCCAAGAGCACTTAATATTTTTCCAGTTATTTAAGTCTGACTTTATTTGTGTGGAAACTTTTTTGTAATTTTGCTCAAATAATTCGACTTTCCTTTGGTAGGTAGATTCCCAAATATTTTATGCTATCAACAGTTATTTTGAATGGAATTTCTCTTTGTATCGCTTGCTCTTGGATTTTGTTGGTGGTGTATAAAAATGCTGAGGATTTATGGGGATTTATTTTGTATCCTGCTACTTTGCTAAAATTATGAATTATTTCTAATAGCTTTTTAGTAGAATCTCTGGGGTTCTCTAGGTATAGCATCATATCATCTGCAAAGAGTGATAGTTTGGTTTCCTCATTGCCTACTCTAATTCCTTTAATCTCTTTCTCAACTCTTATTGCAGAGGCTAGTGTTTCTAATACAATATTGAATAATAATGGTGATAGTGGGCAACCTTGTTTCACTCCAGATCTTACTGGGAAAGATTCCAGTTTTTCCCCATTGCATATGATGCTTACTGAAGGTTTTAAATATATGCTCCTGACTATTTTAAGGAAAAGTCCTTTTATTCCTATCTCTCAAGTGTTTTTATTAGGAATGGCTGTTGGATTTTATCAAATGCTTTTTCTGCATCTATTGAGATGATCATATGGTTTTTGTTTGGTTGGTTATTGATATAGTCAATTATGTTAATAGTTTTCCTACTATTGAACCAGCCCTGCATTCCTGGTATAAATCCTACTTGGTCATAGTGTATTATCCTGGGGATGATTTTCTGTAGTCTTTTTGCTAATATTTTATTTAAGATTTTAGCATCAATATTCATTAGGGAAATTGGTCTATAATTTTCTTTCTCTGTTTTCAGCCTACCTGGTTTAGGTATCAGTACCATGTCTGTGTCATAAAAGGAGTTTGGTAGGACTCAGAAGAATTATCTTTTAATGAATATTGTTACAAAGGAGAATGAAAAACAACAAAGAGCATTAAACTTGGAGTTTGGAATGAATTGGGTTTTTCTACAGTGTAGTAATTAATTTTCCCATGTCCTAAAAAGTCATTTAATCTCTTTGGGCCAGTTTCCCTCTTTTGTAAAGATTTGGTACCTAACTCATGAGGTCTTTTTAAGCATCAAATAGGATAATGTATCAAGTATTTTGCAAATGTTAGAACATTGTTACATATCAGTTGCCTTTATTATTATTTATTATAGTTCTTTAGTTCTTAAATTATTAGAACAAATTTTTAGTATGGCAAGATCTCCTAAACTTCTCATTTCTGTTTTTTTTTCTGTTATATATCTATTATAGCTACCCCAGAAATATCATAGGCATCCGTTTTGTGATTGATGTTTCTGGAATTATTATTGAAAAAAACATTTTTTGAATTTACAAAAACAGATTCCTTTCTTTATGTCAAGCATATTACAAGTACTTGACCATAATTGTACTATTTATTCCCAAATATTTATCCAAAG
The DNA here is from genome assembly GCF_016432865.1 of Antechinus flavipes. Taxonomy (NCBI): domain Eukaryota; kingdom Metazoa; phylum Chordata; class Mammalia; order Dasyuromorphia; family Dasyuridae; genus Antechinus; species Antechinus flavipes. The sequence continues at coordinate 89,599,016 of NC_067399.1, forward strand.
TTCATATTGTATGTTTCATAACATATATGATACATATATGTTAATCTATTTGTTTTGCCATACATTATGTATGAATTTTTCAATGATTTTTGCAGAAAAATCTCAATATTCTCATAATTTTATGCAACTAGGAAAAGGTTAGATAGATAATAATGTGTTTTTTTAAGTGGATTTTTTTGGTTTGTAAATTTGTTGCCCATTTATTTGTTTTCTCTGGTAAATTTTACTTATTGTTAAGTTTTGTTTTATACATGTAAATATGAAAAATTATTATTTATAGTGGTAAAATTATATTATTGAGGACTAGTTTTTTTTTTTATCCTGGAGAAAATCGTTTTCAGAGTAGGTATAGTTAGTTCTTTAGTCAGTATTTAACTCATCTTTGACAATAATACTGTATAGTATATTTTATATTTTGTGTCTTTCATTTTGAGTAAGCAACATTACTGCATATTTGTAGAGTAGTAATAGAATTTATGAAAAATATTATTTTTATTTTCTTTGAACTCTTCTTCATTCTACTTCTTTCTTTAATTGATGCTTTTCTTCTACTCTTCAACAATCAGAATCCAGTATTTTTAAACTTCTTCTTGACTTTTTAGGAACCCTGATTCTGTTCATCCTCTAGGCCTTGCCACCTTTACCTCAGGTTCTTGGCCCTTTCTCAGTTCCCCATTATGTTTATCAATCTGATAAATGAAACTCTGTTGGTGCAATAATGGATGAAGGCATTTTATATTCTTTCCAGTAGCATCTTTTCAATTCAGTAGGAACTTTCTAATGAAGATTCCTTCATCTAAAAACAATGCATAGTAGAGATTGTGCAATCTTAGAATTATAACTAGAAAGAACTTTGGAGATCAACCAGTTCAGTCCCCATATTTTATACCAGAAGCAACTAAAATCTGAATAGGTTAAATAACTTAGTTGAAGCTATATAGGGATTGAATAGCAGAATCAGAATTTAAATCTTGATCCTCTGTGAGTTTGATCCCTTCCAAATAACAATATTTTGGTGGTAAGTCTTGGGTTTGATTACCAAATCAAACTAGTTTTCTAGGTATTTACTTAAGGAAAAAAAAACAGGATATTGATAACTCAACATTCATTATTTTGAATCATTTAATAATATGTATTGCATTTTATATATTTCCTAAAGAAAAATTAACTTATACAAAGGAGTATAAAAACTTTGTATAGTACCTATAATAAAAGGTTCTTTAGTTCTATATTAGAGCCAATTAATTGAACATATATCTAAATTATTACAAATACAAATTTTTAAGAGTGGAAAGCTTTTCTTTTTTCAACTGATTGCTTTGATTCGTTGGATTGATGAATGTTGACATGTCTTTATAATTCTCTGTCAGTATTATTTAGCATATATTATGGGTAGATATGTCATTTTCTGAGTTATGTGAATTATAAAGTAAGTTTTTCTTTAATTATTGTTGCTTCTTAAAAACAAAATCAGAAAGCTACAATAAAAAAGAGAGAGAGTAAGTTATATATTAGAAAAAGAGACATTCCAGGAAAAAATCCCATTTACTCCACTATTATTTATTGTACAAAAAGAAAAAAAAATATTTACCTGGGCATGGGGGAAAATGTCACATATTCGATTGTTATGGTCTAGTTTTAGAAAAAAAGCAATAGAAATGCTTTCATTTAACAACAACAAATATTCATTGACTTACTAAACATTTCCTGATAGATTGGTTTGGTAATTAATCATTTCTTTCATTCAACTCTTGTTTATTTTAACAAGATTTAATAGACTTCTTAAGGAGAGGGACCATATTATACTTTTTTTTCCCTCTTAAAGTGCTTGGCATATGGCATGTGATCAATAAATACTTTTTGATGAATTTGCACATTTCAGGACACTGATATACTGAAATAGTTTTACTAGGTTTTTTTTTTTTTTAAACATAATACAAATCCAGGACAATAGAATAGGTAGTGTTCCTCCATGCCTAAGTGAATGACTAGAGGTAATTTTCATTTTTATACCAATAACATTTTTCTTACTCTGTTAACTCATATCTCTAGAAAATTACTTCATTTCTTTTCAATTGAACTTATTTCTAGACTCAACAATAGTTGGATTGCCCCAGTAATATTTATAATTTATTAATTTATTAAATTATATTTTAAAAAGTTCTTAAGTAATTATTTTAAAAAGACATTTTAGCTTTAATTGTAACAGCTCATTAAAGTGACTATTTGGGTTTAAATTATTTTGGTTCATTCTGATTTTTTGGATTAGGGACTATTTTATGTCCTTACATCTTTCCTTTCCTCTCTGCTAGTTCCTTTATAAGAGAAGAAAAGACATTTTCTGAACAATAGTTGCAGTAATATAAACAAGAATAAAATTTGTTTTTTATATTAAAAAATGTTTTAAATAAATAAGAATTTCAAAATCCTCCCAAAAAATCACTGTGAGGGAGAATAAGACATTCTAGGTGAGAAGATATCACACCTAATGTGATATTCCTAATGCAGTGCTTCTTCTCATGAGGCATTATTCGTAGTAATTCCATCTAGTTTGGTTCTGAAATTATCACCGGAGTTTTAAAAAATATTTTTAATCTGATTTTCTAGTAAGCCAATCCACCCCCTATCATTTATATGGAGCTTCTTGTTATGTCAAAAGAAGTTAGTGAATACAGATTGAGAACAGTAGGTAGAGAAGATCTGACTTATAATGTGGGATTTAGATAGAAAATGATGGTTCGTGGATTGAGATTATATCTTTAGATTCCTTTTGGTTTTGTCACATTGTCATTTCTGGATATTTCCTTTCCCTTCTCTCCATTGAACCCTCTTTTGTAATGAAGAAAACAAGCAATTATGAGTGAAAGCTTGTACACAATTCAAAACTACACCTTTCTACAGGGATTAGAAAAAAGTAATGTAGACTTCTCCTGAACCATGTGCTATATTTTTAAGAGTTAAAGTTCTAGGATGGCAACATGCATCATTTCTTCCCTAAATGAGTAACTGTCTCTCTTGGGAAGGTCTCAGCTAATGGTTTTGGTTTTTCACAAATCTTGAGGTCATGAAGTGATTATGACGTATTAAATTTTGCTGTGACCACCATTTTGAATCACTGAACTAAATAATATACTATGATCTAGGAAAAGTCAACTAGGGAGACTTGGTAAAAAAAATATTAATTTGCTTGCTACAATATATTCCTGGGATCCGATGGGGAGGCCTAGTCTGAATTGTACTCCCCAAGCCAATCTAGGAGTATGATAAAAATTATTACCTATATCACCTTAGACAAGGCACTTGACCTCTGGACTTCAGTTTCCTCCTCTATGAAATGAGATTCATTCTAACTCTGATCCCATGATCTTAAGCCTCAAAAGTGACCCCAGAATTCTAGAATTTTACAGCATGGAAATAAATCCATTTGTTTCCCTAAAGCCACTTAAAGACTTGCCCAAACTTCCTTGGCATACCTTTAGTTGAAGGCCTGTCCTAATATTTTTAAGTAATCAATTCATTCTCAAGGGTTATGTATTTCCTTATTGGCTTTCATCCAGCTATCTCTTGCTTCACCTGAATAGAGGAGATAAAAATGCTTTATTTCCTGAAATAGATGGCTGAGCCAAGGGATCACTTGAGATAATTTATATTTCAAAGAACTGTGCTTCTGGCTTAAATTTTTGGCTTGCTGTTTTCTTCAACCAAAATAACTTCTTTTATTTAAAAAATTTATTTATACATTTATTTTTCCATGTGTGAAAAGTACATAGACCTGAGTCAAAGAAATCATTTCTCTTTCCCATTCTGCTACTAAGTTTTTGGTTACATAGACATTTCCCCTTTCTGGGTTTCATATTCCTCATTTGTAAAATGGCAGAGTTTTTCTATATGTCTTCTAAAGTTCTTTCAAGGTCTTGCATTCTCTGAATTAATTCTATGAATCTTTGTTGTCCCCGATAAAACACATGTTCCAAAATGGAATATACTTCTCTATATATTTTCTTTTTAAAAAAATCATGGTAGTACTATGTACATACTAGGAACTCAGCATCTGGTTTAATTATATTTAAGCTATCATTGAAACACATTTATTGTATTTCCAGCTGCATTTTGATATACTAGAAACTCTTCAGAGTAATTACAGGATTTTTGTTGTTTGAAGTTGGATCTATGTTAGAAAGCTTTCATTTGTTTTTGGATAGTTGAGAATGCTACTGGTCAGTTCTAGGCATCTACTTGGAAACATATTAGCATGATGCCCAGCAGCAGTCTAATTTCTTTATCTAAAATTTTTACATGATTAGGACAAGAATAAATCCCTTATTTCATTGAAATGAATTTATGCTAATATTAGCATCCTATAAAATAACATTTTATGTGCCAAATAAACATTAGAAATTTATCTTTGTATAAAGACAAACTTACCTGCTTTAATCAAATTACATTTCTATATAGTTAGCAATACTATTTCCCTCCCAAATCATTCAAACTATCCATAATCACTAAAATATTTTATACAAAATTGCCTTAAATAATGAAGGAAAATATTAAATTATACCAACCATTGTATTTAATCTTAAAAATTTATACTGATGAACAAAATCTTTAAATTTGAAATGTTTATAAAAATAGATATAAGGACAGCAAACACATAAAATGTGGAGAAAGCATTGAAAAAAATCACAAATGAAATTTGAATAAATAATGCCTATATTTAAAAGCATCATCTTTAATCTCATTTACATATTATTACTTTTACATTTCTAAAAATGTGTTATACTTTTTATTGCCCCTCCCTGCAATAATACCCCAAAACTGAAACAGAAAACATAGAAATGAGTCTCTTTTTAATAATAAAATTAATCAGGAAAAAAGCTGAATTAAGTTCATAATAGAATAAAATGAATACAAGGCTACCAACCTCCAAAGAATCGAAATGGTATCACTTATAGAAGCATAAAAAGGTGCATGATGGGCATGAATCAGCTTTAACCCATAACAAATGAAGGACTATGGGAGAAGATCCAGAATAAAATGTATTACTGAAGAAATTTATGACTAAAAAAGAAAATGAACTGACCATCTGATAAAAAGTAAGAGGTGAACTTTTGAAAGGCCTGAGTTCTCCATTGCTATCATCACATTAAAAAAAAAAAGGCAAGGAAGGTTCCCAGGATCCCAAGTGGATCCTCTGGGAAAACGAAGAAGGGTATGGATGTGTCCTATAAAGGACATTGGAACATCCCCATGGAAGGAACATCCCCATCAATGAGACTGCTGAGCTATTAATATCAATTATTATTCTGGGTCTAAGGAGAAGATTTCATCTACAGTTGTTTATGCAAGGCTTTTTTTTTTAATTCTAATTTTTTTGCTGCAGGAAATTCTCTTTTCTTTGGTAATGAGCACCTGAAATATAAACCTGGTTTATTTCATTTATAAAACTTAGAAATCCAACAATAATCTGAATGCTATCTAGACACCTGGTACCTCCTTTTGAATTAAAACTTTGGAGGAGAGAAATATGAAGGATAAAAATCTTTAAAGCTGTTTCTGCTTGTCAAGAGGCATTAAGAGTAGACTTCTTCCATCATGAAGTTGCAGACAGAGCTTGCTGTGGCAAGTATTATATAAGATTCAGGGAAGGGAAGATTCCTTGTCAGGTAAGATTCTTGCTATGGCTCCATATATAATATGAGGGCTTTCCCCTGCCCCAATTAACACAAATGCCCAACTTTAAATTAACTAAAGTGGTCACTTTATCAGTGATATAAACTATGTTGGAACAAATTCTTACTTAATTTGGGAGGAATATATTGGTCTGATAATTAAATTATCAGTTGATATCACAGAGGAAATATCTTATAACTGACTATAAGAACTAAAACATACCTTTGTGTGTGTGTGTGTGTGTGTGTGTGTGTTTGTGATATACAAATATATAGAGCAACTGGCCAGACAATGATCTTTTGAGTTTAAACAATTCAGAATATTTGAAATTCCATTGGCATAAGTAACTGTGTCAAGAACTGATTACAGGATCTTCATCAAGACCTGACAGATTCTAAATATAGCAAGGAGAATCAACTCAAAGACTCTATAAAATCATCAACATCCAAAGCCCAAGAAAAATTGAAACCTAAGAGGAACTTGATGAAGTCTACAGAAAGGGAGAAAAAGATTTCCAGAAATCAGAAGCTCTCAGCTACACCTGTGCACATATGCTTTTGAAGGTTGCACATAAGACTTTCCCTCCAAACTATGTGTTTATATGCAGGATAGTGTGCCCTGTACTTAGGAAGAATATTTTGTACCAAGTCTTATTACTATACTACCTTAATAAATGCTCTTTGCTAAAAACTTAAATCTGCCTTATTAATAGTTGACATTGAACAAATTAGGTGAAGCTTATAAGTAAATTGAGAGAATTTAGGGGATTGGGAGAGCAAGTGTTTAGTTGCAGGAACTAAGTGAATCATTCTGATTAAATTCTGGATCTAACTTAATTTCTATGTAATTGTGGGTCTAGAAGAAAACCTTATTGTATTGTTTGATCTCACTCCTACATGGCTGGGAAATGGGATCATCATTCTCTGATGTTAACTAGGACCTAAATTATGCTGACTCAGAGACCCAGGTAAACCCAAAGATTGATGCAAGGAGTTTTCTCACAATTATTTGTCTCAAACAACACATATGTCTTACCTGAAAACTGGCACCATACTAATCAATCAATTATATTTTCCATGTTCATTTGATTGTTTAGGGAAACTTGGAAGGGGCTGTGTGATACACTCATTTTTCTGATTTTAGGAATTGTACTTCCACTCTTCCTTTCCCCCCAAACCTGGAAATTCTCTAATCTTTCATCTGATTAGAAATCAGATTACCTAATGTTATATTGTTTCCTTTTAATTAGTTGGCCTTTATTAATTGTTTTTAATGTATAAAAGTCTGTCTCCCCTTGTGTTTGGGGTCCTATCCTAATCTGGATTGGTCTAGACCTGTTTTGTTGCACTGTTACAATTTGTTGCTTAGTAAATTGATATACTAGAAGATTGAACCTTTGTTTCCTCAGTCATTTCATCTTTTACTCACCACACAGCTGAGCATCTGTTCTAAAAACTACAATCTCTAAGAGTTACTTCTAAAACCCTAAAGAGAGAAGTTAGTCAACCATTCTCTAGGGTTCTGGCTAGCCAATCTGAGGAGGAGTTGGGAAGTAGACTTGGAAAAGGTGTTATGTAAGAGGGACTTCATCTGGGATAAATCTTGACTTGTGAGGATCCACTGGAGACATGTTCACATTGGATTTTTGTTATTGGATACTAGTTTTTAAGGTCCACTACAGAAAATTAATTTTCTCTCTCTTATGTTAGATTATAATTGTACTGTAGTCAAGTTTTCTGATGTTTCCTAGCAAGTCAAATTGGTTCCTCTTGAGATAATCTTTGTCATTTGAATTAAATTGTCATTTATCATTGTATAATGAATTCTTCACAAGTATCAGTCAATGCCAGAAGATGGAAGGAATAAGAAAGAAAGAGATTTAAGATTAATTTTCTTTTTTAAATAATATTGGCTGTTAAATAATAAGACAGGGACCTTTTCCACTAGGAATTTTTTCTTTTTAGAAATATTTTGTGAACTTTAGGCTTCATGGGTCAGATCATGAGGAAGCTCTTGATAGAGAGTCCTTTTAAAGATTCTTCTTATAGTTTCAATTTCCACTGGTTTCTTCTGATCTGGTACTAAGGCCAAGCTATCCTATGTTGTCTTAGGGACAGCAACTCCTCAGTCTCCATTGCTGATTCTTCATCCATGAGATGCTACTACTTCAATGCCAAATCATCTTTCAAATCTAGGTCTCTTCCTGTTACCCCACTAAAATCGTCTCAGTCTGATGGTTTTATTAAACAAACAAACAAACTAACAAACAGCCTACTAAAGAATGAAGGTAATTAGCTGTGCTGCATGAGTAAGCTTAAATAATACTTAATCTCTGAACTTTAGTTTCCCATTTGTAAAATTTTACAAGGGTAGAGGGAAGGAGAAAGAAGAGAAGAATTTGACTAGATGGCCTCTGAGATCACTTTACAGCTCTAGATATTACATCTTATATGTGATACATCTTTATAATGTTATTAATTTTTTTCAAAAAGAATTTAATTATAACTACTCAAAAATTCATTGTTGATGGAGCTTTGAATTGATTCAACTGTCATAAAATTAGAATTACACAAAATTTAAAATGATTTTATCCTTTTACAGAGATTACATTATTGGGACCATACTTCAAAGAGGTTATTAATACTGGAAAAAAATTCTTTTGTACAAAAACATTCAGAGTAACTTTATTTGTTTTGATGATTCAGAAAATGCTCCAGGATCATCATTATGATTATTAGTTTTATTTCATTCTACTTACTCAAATGTATGTTAAAAGTGTTCTGGTTTATAGAATTCCTGATTTTTAAAAAAAGCCTTATTTGTAATAAAAAGGATGCAGTCTTGTGTTGTTATTTGTCCTTCATATTTGAAGAAGACCACAATATGGGAAAGGTGATGTCATGCCTTGCAAGTGAATTAGATTTAAGTGAGGCAGGGCTGTGCAAAGTCACCAGCCTCACTTTCTCTTCTGCAGTCATTTGGGTCCAATGGCCAGATATAGATCAGGATAGCTAAAGATGACCCTGGATGTGGGCTTTTTTAAAGTAAGGTCCTTAACAGGTCTCAGTTTGACTAAGTTGACAAGTGATTAAGATTAGGTAAGAAAGAAATGAGGCAAAGAATTTTTTTAAAACCAAAACAATAAATAAATAAATAATCTAATCAATCAATCCAGGATCTTCAGGGTTTCTTACCAAAATAGAAACAATTTCTAATTATATTCACCCTGAGGAAATCAGAGTCCAAACAAAAATCAAGTAGACTTGGCCTGGATGCTTTGTTGGGCAATCCACGAAAGTCAAAGTGATTTGGTTTTAAGGCTAGGTACTTAAGAAAGAAATCTGACCTGTGAACCTCAAGATATCTTACAAGGTTTCAGGGATCAAAAGTACTCTAAGCAGAGCATTTACAAGAAGGGAAATGAAAGAAGAAAAGAAAGAAGCAGGAAGGAAGCCAGGAAGGGTGTACTGGTCCTCAGTATGGCAGCTCCTATTCATACAGGTTGTTGTTTGTCCTTTATTCTCAAAGAGGGCCATGACATCAGGGAGATAATGCCATGACATGCAAGTGAATTAGATTGAAGTGAGGGAGAGCTGGGCAGGGTCACCTGCCTTACTGTCTCCTTCAGAGCCATCTGGTTCCATTGATCAGGACAATTGGAGATGGCTCTGGATGCAGTGGGAGATCTTGACCTTTTTAAGGTAAGATCTTTAATAGGTCTCAGGAAATGGGTCATTAAAAGAAAAAAAGAAATCTAGTCTGTAAATCCAAGATATCTTGCAGGGTTTCAGTGATCAAAAAGCATATTCCTTTGAGCAGAGAACCTATATGTAAGGTATGATTCCCTATGTAGGCAGAGGGAAGAAAGGATGAAGGGAAGGAATAAAAGGAAGATGAATAATGAAACCACACAATAAACTTAGATCCAATATTTAGTAAAATCTGCACAAATGGATAAAAAATAGGTTTTAAAAAACTTGCATTAATTTTGATGCTTATTACTCAGGGACTACTCAGTTGTAACATGTTGCATTTCTCTGTGGTCAGGAAACCCTGTGAGATGATATCATTCCTGAATATCTTTTAAAAAGAGTTGTAAACGTGGGTGATGCTATATCAATCATTTTCTACTGTTAAATTGTCTAACAGAGCACTGCAATTTTCTAGTGGTAGACTTTTGGGGTACAGCATTGTGAAAAAAGATGATCCTTTTTTCTTTGTGCAGAACTAGATAATATGTGTGACCGTTGACACAACAGGGAGCTCTACTCCTCATTTTAACATGGTGCCTATCATGAGAGTTGTTCAGTATTTTTGCAATCTCCAGGTAATCAAAAAATATTGAAAGGTATAATAGGGAACAAAGTGAAAAACGGCAGTATCCTGAGGTATAGGCCAAATGGGTAACCCTAAGAGAATGATTTTCCACTACCATAAACATTTCATCTCAAAAGGTTCTATGCTGCTGGGTAAGAACATTTTTACTAAAAAGATCATCAGCAATTAAGTAACATTTCCATCTCACCTATTACTAGATAAATATTTTGCTGAAATGAATAATAAAAGTTCTAACTTGATACCTAACAGTTTAATTTGTTTTTGAAAATGAATTTTCTTTTTCTTTGAATTCTTTCAGGACTGATATGACTGAATCCTTCTGCATTTGAGGAATCCATTTAGTTTTTCATTTTACTTAACAAATTGTATAGCCATATTGGTCTAGAGTCCCCTAAAGCTTTTGTAGAGGGTGGTGAAGGAAGTGTTTATTTGCTCTTGTTACTGAATCCAAAAGAAAAATGATAAAGAATCCTGGGTAAGGAGAAGAAAGAAAGACAAATAGAGGAAAAGAAATGCTTTTTTCTTTTTCTATCCCTTCATATCTCCCTCTTCCTACTCTCCTTCTCCAATTCTTAAATGTCATTGTTTCTTCCAGCCCAGTGGTTCTCAAAGGGTATATGCCCTGAGGTTTTCTAGGTGTTTCAGGACATTCCTCCTTGTACCCTAAGACTTTGCTGTCTGCCCTTCCTGGCTGTCTGTCTGGAAAATTACAATAGCAGCTCTATCTGGGAAAACACAAAGCTGCCCACTCCACTTCAAGTCCTAAAAAAGGAAAGAAAGAAAAGAGCCAGGGGTGGGAGGAGGAGGATTCCAGCAATGGATCTGGAAGGCCCATTGCCTAGAAATCCTTCTTCATTGACAATTTAATCATTCTTTACTGAACATAAAAGTTCAAAAAACATTGTTTGAACCAAATGAAGCATCGAGTATGGTTACCCTTGTTACATGACATAACTGTTGGCACTATTCTTTCTTTATATGTTTCTTACTTCTAATAGTTTTACATACTTGCAAGAAATATTGTATGTTAAAGAGATCTCTATAGTGCTATTTTTGAAAATAAAATACATAATACTTGGTAAAGGTTATTTCTAAAACAACTGCTGTGAATGTAGGAGTTATAACTAAACCTTACTATTGAAAAGATGCTTTCAATGTGTATTTTTGAAGACAGAAATATATTTTTGTAAAGTTAGGCAACATAATTAAAAGACTTATTCTAATTATCCTTCTAAAAGCCCAAGGAAGCTTTTATTAAAAATCAGAACTTTCTGAATTAACCCTCTTTGCCTCAAAGAAGCTTTCAATTCTTCCCAAACTCAAATGTAACAAAGAACTTTTCAAAATCCAAATATGTCATGGGAAGGCAGACTTAAAAGCCATGTGCTAACTTGGAAAACACCTACATAACTCTGTGTATGCATGTGTTTCTGGAGTAAAAATGACCTTAACTGTCTGATTAGGATGTATATTTCTGATGGATGGAGCTTAGCTAGGTATGATGTATCCAGATGAAATGTATCAAGTGCGTGCGTGCATGTTAGTGACAAATATGAGTGGGAAGAATGTCTTAGAACGCGTCATGGTTGAAGAGACAACTTTACAGTGTTCTGTGTTGAATGCTAAAAGGTAAAAAGAGAGCCAAGGTTTAGGAAAAAAAGATTGCTAGCGTAAAAAGACTCTTGTTTGACATTTTAAAATTATTCCCCTCTTTTCTTTGATTTCTAAAATATAAACTGGGTATTAGAGCATTTCTAAAGCAGGTCTCTGTTGCTGTAGGGCGAAGTATGATGTAGGTGATACAAAATTGATTATTAAATATTAAACCTATGGGATGGATTAAGTTTTAATGCTGTCACAAAGCATGTTGAGATGCTTCAGCATGATAGAATCCTAGGAGTTGAAATTACTGTTATAGAGTATATCCTGTACTTGTTAAAAACTACTGCAAGCCTATGGTGAAATAGATTGGTTCCTTCTATTGATGGGAATTGACCTCTTTCCTCCCTCCTCCCCGATACATACTTTTATGAATAACATTGGATATATACTTTAACTTTGGAATATATTTTTAAAATGGGAAGCTGTATTTTTTAAAGGATACTATGTCTATCACTTCAGTTTAGAAATATTATAACAGATGATTCTTGGTTCTTAATTTTAAGGCTGTATTGATTGTTTATCATGGATTTTCTCCTTCCAGATTTATAGGTGCCATCATCAATTAGTGCACTCAATGTTCACATTTATTGAAACTTTTCTGTTTTCAATCTCCATTGAAGTAATTGGGAAATAATTGGGGAAAAGTGAGATGCATACCAAACCATACTGTATGAAAGATTTCAAGGGTGAATGAATTGAGCTACCTTGGTATAATACAAAAACCTCTGGACTGGAGTCAGATTTTTTTATAATATGGACACTGTCACTGATTTATTATATGACCCTGGACAGAGAGCTGTAACTACGATAGGCTGCCCAGGGCTTTGCTGATGATGTTTTAGCAGTGTCAAACAATATATTTGATATCTAGTTAGCAAAAGTGATTAAGGCAAACAGGACTCTACTAGACAGAAGTGAGCTCTCTTCCTAATACCTAAGGTCTTATTTCATGCTGTTCGCCCCAGATATTGTTTCTAATGATGGTGTGAATGTTTTCTAATTTTTGCTCTAATCTCAAGCAATTTAAACTCTCCATTTTGCAGTTTCTTCAACTCTTGAAATATACATAATGACATCCATTTAAGACAAGTGTGCTGATCAAATGAGATGGAGATATAAAAATTCTTGAAAAGTAAAAAGTTTATAAAGTAAAGAATTTATGATTGCTGTACTATACCTCCACTAAAATCCTAATTCACTAAGATCTTATTATGATATGGCAGTGATCCTGGATTCAGAAGGCTAAGCCAGTGGATGCATAAGCTATGAGCAGAAATTCCTCCCAAATTTCCTTTCTAAACTAGAAAGGCTTAACACACAAACAGATCATATGCATCCAAGGGCCAATGGGTAAGTTTGGAAGTTCATCACCAAGTTGTCCATGAGATGCCAAACTTTTTGGTTTGAGGTACTCTTGAAAACCATCTAAATTTTCAATAATGTCAATAAAAGTGACTCTGCTATAGATAAAATCCCCATTTCTTAAGGTTTTGAAGGAAGTGTCACTATTATTGTTTCTCTTTTTACATTCAAAACTGTCATTACATTTAATTCAGTAAAAATTAAGTATCTACTACAGACAGGTAGTTGTGTTACATGCTACAGATTTTAGGATATGGTGCACTATGGAGAGTACTAATTTTGAAGTGAGACGGCTTCAGTTTGAATCCTTGTTCTCTTTCTTGACCATGTGAAACGATCACCTCAATCAATTTCCCTAAATTTCAGTTTCCTTGTCAGTAAAATAAATGAGTTAAACTATAAAATTTCTAAGAATCCTCCCAGCTATAAATCTGAGCTTCTATAAATTAAACACAATCTCTGTCCTCAAAGATTTTAGTATTTGAAGATATAACATTCACATGAATAAGTCTGGTACAAATTAAAAAATAAATGAAAGGAAAAAGACCCCTATGTGCAAAAATATTTGTAGCACTCCTTTTTGTAGTGGCAAGGAACTGGAAAGTGAAGTAGATGCCCATCAGTTGGGGAATAACTGAATAAGTTATGGTATATGAATGTAAAGGAATATTATTGTTCCATAAGAAATGATCAGCAGGATGATTTCAGAAAGATCTGGAAAGACTTACATGAACTGATGCTAAGTAAAGTGAGTAGAACCAAAAGAACATTGTACATAGTGACAATAAGGCTATTTGATGATCAACTGTGATGGACTTGGCTCTTTTCAGCAATGAAATGATTCAGGCCAATTCCAATAGACTCGTGATGGAGAAAGCCATTTGCATCCTGAAAAGAGGACTTTGGGGACTGAATTGTGGATCACAATAGTCTTTTCTCCTTTTTTGTTGCTTGCTTTTTTCCCTTTCTCATTTTTCCTTTTTTTGATATGATTTTTTTTTTGTGCAGCATGATAAATATGGAAATATGTTTGAAGAATAGCACATGTTTAACCTATATTGGATTACTTGCTGTCTATGACAAAAAGGTGAGGAAAAGGAAGGAAGAAAAATATGGAACACAAGGTTTTGCACCCATGAATGTTGAAAACTCTCTTTGCCTGTTTTTGTAAATAAAAAGCTATTTTTTAAAAAAACAAAAAAATAAGTGCAAATGAGAATTCCATATATAAAATGTTATGTGGACTTTGAGAAGGGTGAGATCACTCACAACTGGGATGATCACCTTAGGCTTTATGAAAGGGGTAGGATTAGAGTGGGACCTTGATGGAATGAAAGAATTTCCTTAGGCAAAATGGGGGTTAGGGGGATACAGTTTAGGCTATGGCACTGGGGAAATCATCATGAGCAAAAATGAGAATATGAAAATGAGAAATTCAGAGAAGCCCAGTTTGGCTGGAAAGTAAGTTGCCTGAAGGTGAATAGTGCGACATAAAATAAGTTTAAGTCAGATTGTGGCAATCCTTGAATGCTAGGCTGAGTAATATGTATTTTATTTCTTAATTAATAGAGTGTTGTGCTTTTGAGCTGGATAGTGATATGATCAGAGTAGTGCATTAGATTAATTTGGCAGGTGTGTGAAGGATGGATTAGAGTGGGATGAGCCTACAGTCAGAAGACTGATTAAGGTACTATTAGAATGGTCTGAGTACCAGGTGATGAATACTTGAAACTGGCTTAGTTGTAATGGGAATAGAAAAGAGGGGATTATTTTATTGCATTGTATTTTAAAACTCTTTTGATATCCCCAAAACCTATAGTTAAAAAAATTTTGATTAAAAATTTTTCTTTTATAGAAACCATATTTATCTGAATGTAGGTTTCCATGTACCCCCAAATCTAACTTTTATAAAACCTGAATTTGCTTCTTACTACTTACTACTGATAGTGAATTATTAATTTTAAAATGAAACTTTAGAAACCATGTGAAATTTGGTATACTTTGATAGTTTTTTTAAACTATGAGAGGAAGATTATCTCCTTTAATCTCTTATTAATGACTAAAAAAAAGCCAAACTGAATTTTTTCATGCATTAAATGTGACAGGGAGATTGTGGAAAGATGGTGGTATGTTAAAATCTAAAAAAATTCTCCCCTCCACCCAAAAAAACTCCTATCCTTATAAATATCTGAAAATGCATAATAAGGAACCAGACGTATATAGATTAAGCTCATGTCTCCAGTGCAGGACTACACAAGAAGTCTGCCAGAAACCTTTGGAAGTTCCAAGTAGAGGCAAGCAAGGAACAAAACTTGCAAAAACATCCTGAACCCACAACAAGAAGCAAAGCTTTGCTAGCCCAAATCTAAGACATGATAGATAACAGAGCTAGAGCAATTACTAGTTAACTTATGTTCAGCAATACCTAGATAACTTATGCCTATTTAAATTCAGGAGGAGACAGAACCAATGCAGTTTCCAGGTCTTTCTGCTAATGCTACAATAGGCATCGCATACCCTGAATAATAGTAGAATACAGACCAATGCCCAGACATTTGTCTTCAGACAGCTCTGGAGATAGGACTGGACCAACACCAAGGCAATTCATCAATACTTCTATCAGGGGCCATAGAATGGCTTCAGGACCAGAATCAGGTACAGTACCTAGAAAGCAAAGCACCTGGGGTCTTTAAGGGAGTTGCTACCAGTATAATATCTGTTTGGATCTTTTTGGAGATGCTGTGAAATATGAAGTCAGTTCTGGGTTTAGGACTGTGCAAAAATGAACCAGTTGTGAGACTAAGGCAAAAACCAAAACCAAAAATGGACCAATTCAAACCTCAAGAATTCTTGAAGAACATGGGGCATGTTCTTAATCACTGCATCAAGGTTGAAGCAGAATCTGCCTACAATATACAAGAGTATGGAGGACAGCAAAGTTTGAGCTAAACACAAAATCCCAAATCAGAAAGTGACTGGATATATAAGTGAGGAGAAAAAAATGCTGAACACAATAAAACAATAAGATGGATTGAGAGAAGCCCAAGAAGAAAGCACAAAAGAGAGTAATTACAACAGTAGAGTCCCAGAGGAAAAAAAGTTGTCTTAGCCACAATGATTACAAGAGTCTGTGGGAGAAAGGAAATGAGACAAAATATAATATTAAAGGAAATGACAGGCAGGGAGAAAAGTATAGCAGGAATAATTAATTGTTTAAAAGCAGACATGGTAAGCCTTACTCAAAAACTATATTCTGAAAATTAGAAAGGGTTAACAGAAAGTAATTACTCCATGAAATAACTAGTAATATTTAAATGAAATGAAACCATTGGGGAAAAGAAGAAAATGTAAATGCAAATATGTATAATTATAAGCAAACATGTGTAGACATGTGCATATATACAGAGACATGGACATATTTTGTCAAAAAAAAATTAACCTGGAAAACAGATTAAAGAAAAATAATCTAAGACTCCTTGAATTATTAAAATCATGGCAAAAATGCTTATATCTCAAGAGATTCATGAAAATAGTCTGAATCTATTAGAACAAGAGGACAAAATAAAATTTGAATTCACTCTCACTTTTGTGAAGGAAACACTAAAAGCAAAATTTTAGGGAATATTGTGTTTAAAATCAAGAGCTTCCAGGTCAAACAAAAAGTATATCAGACAGAAAGACTTATCAAGAGCCATAGTTACGGTCATACAAGACTGTAATGTGCTTTCTACAGCCCCCAAGCTGTGGTGCCAAAATGTACTATCTTAGTGGAGGAGTGAAAAAGGCAGGAGACCCACAAAAATGGTGGAAATATGAAGTCCATTTATTCCAAGTTCTTTCACCCTTATGTAACCTAATTCCCTTATATAACCAAACCAATACTACACGTATGCTAACGATATAATATACCTGTGGGATCACATAAACAACTTGCCACCTGTACCTTGCCATGTAGTTTGCCACCTGATATCACTCTTCCACCTGGTATCACTTTGCTTCCATCTCAACACAGGTTGTCACCACCCTCTGACTTCTCAGGAAGGCCAAGAGCCCTTAAGGAATAGGGGGAACCAAACCAGACATTGTTAGCAGGTTCCCTCTTATACCTCTGGTATATATATATATATATGGTCTTATATCTCACAATTCCTCCACTATCTGTAGCCCTCTACATAAGACTTAGCAGCTTCTACTATAAAGAGGCAGAGAGCTTGGAAAGTGATATTCCCAAAGGCAAGAGATAAAGAATTATGATCAATTAAACTTATCTAGAAAAAGTGAGCAAAATACTACAGAAGAAAAATGCATTTTTTAGTGAAAAGAAGGAATTCCTATCACTCTTGATGAAAAGGTCAGAAAGTGAGGAAGAAACACACACATATGAGTTTAGAATCACTTACAAAAGTAGATATATTTAGTCAATTAGAATGCTGAATACTTTGCATTCTAATAAGGGAAGGAAATTATAAGTGTCTCCTCAGAATCTTAATATCTTTAAGGGTCATAGAGGGATTTTAAGGCAGAAAGAGGGCATGAGAACAGTTTTGTCTTTGATTTCTTAGGAGAAGGAAATGGAAAGAAAAGGAAAATGTAATGGGAATAAAAGAAGGAAAAAGAGGATATGCTACTGCACATAATAGAAGTATGTAAGATAAATGTTATACAATATGGATAAAGAAATAGAAGAAATGGACATCCCATGGATCTCACATTTAATGTGAAAAGAACAAAGAAAGATCGAGCATATTCACATGCATATTTATGTATACATATAGAGTTTGCTGTTGAAATATATCAAACTCAACAGGATAATAGTTTGGGATTAAAATATGAAGGTTCAAGAGGAAGAAGAGCAGAACGAGTAAGAAAAACTCTAATGTTAGAGAATAAAGCATGGGAGGGGGGAGATTATGAGGAAAGAAAGAGTAGAAACTTGTTATTAAAGTGAGGTAAGGGGAAGAAAAGAGGGGCAATGAACAGAAAGATTATTTTAGTTATGGCTCACTAGTATTTAGTGAATTCCTCTTTCTCTTTTATTTTATAAATGACAGGAGGCAAAAAATGGAAAAGTTCAAGAAGAAGAATGGGGTAGAGGGAGAAACATAACAGCCAAAACCATGAAAGGGATAAACTCACACATAACATGGGAGAGGATAGAATGGATAGAAAGCAGATTCTAACAATCTTTCATTTATTTATTTTTTTTTTTATTTTCTACTTTTTTGCTGAGGCAGTTGGAGTTAAGTGACTTGCCCAAGGTCAGATAGCTAGGAAGTGTTACATGTCTGAGATCAGATTTGAACTCAGGTCCTCCTGACTTCAGGGCTAGTGTTTTATCCACTGCACCACATAACTGCCCCACAATATCTTATTTATAAGAAACATTTGAAATGTAAAGATCCACATAGTTAAAATAAAAGCCTGGAGCAAAATCTGGAGCATGATTTCAGAAAAGGTAAAAAAAATTGACACAAGAAAAAAAGATAAGCTAGGGAAATACAATATACAATGTTTTAAGGTGCCACAGATAATAAATGAATATAAATTATGAATAAATATGTCATTAGGTCTGCAACAACTTAAGGAAAAAATAATCAAATTGTAGTGAAGAAGAGATAGCAAAAATAATAGGGAATGATAATGTTCACTTTCATACTTAGATAAATATAACAAAAAAGATAAGAAGTTAAGAATCAGAATAGAACTTTAGAAAAGTTAAATATGGTCATTTCTCTGGAAATTAATGAATGGGAACAGGAAAGAGTTTATATATTCCTCATGTGCATAGCACATTTAGAAGAATTGATGCTCACCATCTCCAGGGACTCCTTAATATTTCTACAATAAAATACAAAATGTTCATTTTGACATTTAAAGTTCTCTGGAGTCTGGTTTTTACTTATTTTTCCAGAATCTCTTTCACCTTCTCTTATATTCCAACCAAACACATCTTTTGTTCCTTTGTTTTTGCATTAGCTGCCTCTTTATGCTGACAGTGTACTTTCTCCTCATTTTAGCCTTTAATAATCCACAGGCTCAGCCCCAATGCTTTTCCCTTCTTATTCTTCTTTCCCCCAGTTATTAGTGTTCTGTGTCCTCAAATTATCTTGTATTTAATTATCTGTGTACACTATGAATCACAGAATAGAATTTAAAATACTTGAGAACATCTCTTAGTTTTAGTTTTAGTTTTTATATCCACAATGCCTAGAATGATTGATGCCTTGCATATGTTAAGTCCTTAATAAAATGTTTTTTGAACTGAAAGCCCAGCAGTGTGAAATAACAGGCTTTTTGAAATATTGAAGTAGTATTGGAAGAAACTCTTGAGATCGCCTAGACCAATCCCTTCATTTTAGAGATGAAACAACTGAAGCTCAGCAAAGTGAAGATTTCAAGGTCAAAAAACAGAACTGGGATTGGACCTCAGGTCTCCTGATTCCTAGTCCTGTATTCTTTCCAATATACCAAAACATCTTCCTTAGATTGCTTATATAGATAATAGGCCTCCTCAGATCTTTTCTATTTCTTTTTAAGATTCTCAGAATAATGGTGCCATTGAGGTGCATTTATCATAATGAAATAACCAATTTAGTTTAATTAAACACCCTTTTTGTATTAATCTCTTTAAGTATTCATGAGAAACTTCTCATTTAGATGAGAAGCAATGAGTTTCAAATAGTCAAAATATCAGAATAGTAGTACCGTTACTGTGGTGAAATTATATTTAGAAAAGAAAAAAGTCACTCAAAAGTATAAGAATATGGGTAGTAAGTTCAACTAAGTGAGTTGGTGCTGACTTAGGACTTTTCTGTCCTATGTTTTCTTATAACCCTGATGATGTTTTTTGAGTAATAAGAGAATATGACCATCACAAAAATACACAGATAAGCACTGCAATGATCTAGTTTCAGTCAGCTTTTTTTTTTAAATGTCATAGTAGAGTTTACTGAAGACATTAAATGTTTTTAATCCTTTAAATCAAACAGGATTTGATTTCAAAATAAAGCATTATCCCAATAAGTTGAATAGTAATATAAATAATATAAAAATGATAATTATATTCTAGAAATTATAACAATAATACTTTTTCTCATCAACTCCTTTATGTTATTTCCCATGAATAGATCTAAAAGTCTTTTTTTTTCTCCTCAATGAAAATATATTTTCTGCTTATTTGTCATCTTCTCTGTTTTTATGAAAAATAGGCAGTGAACACAAGTAATCTATGAACAACACTGGCTTGGGAATCAGGATACCTGAATTCAAATTCTGGCTCTTGTTAAAAATTAGCATAGTGAACTTTGCAAATCCCTACCTAAAAAAGATCTTAAGATTCCTTCCAGTTTTTATATTCTGTTCTTTTTGTGGTTAAAATAAAAGAATCTAGAGATAAAGCAAAACTCTTGTTCATTACAACATATTCTTTAGGATACAGTCCTTTGTAGTTAGGAAAGATTTAGTGAATAGGATTCCTCAATTCTAAAAGGGAATAATTTTTAAATTATACACTGAATCTAATATAGACTTGTCCTCTCAATCCTCAGTCTTTTATATGGGTTTGTATGTATGTATATGCATATATATGTGTCTATATCTGTATATCATCTATATTTGTATCTTTTGATATTGCCTGTTTTAGAATTAAAATGATAGAGCAAAAAAGATATATTTAATTCATATACTTCAGAAATTTGCAAAAATAAATCTTGAAATCATAGAATGTTAGAACTGGAAGGAAACTTATACATCATCTTACTGATAAATTGAAGCTTTGACCAAAGTCTTGCAATTGATTAGTATTAGCACCAGTATTTTGGCATTTCATGCTCACCTTCATCTTACTTATCTCATTAAGATTCTACATTGTGTTTCACAAAAATCAGTGGGCTACAGATTTTCAGAAACCCCAGATGTATTCCTTTGTTTTATTGTGTTAATGTTATTGTTACTTCCTTCAAAACATTTTACTTTGAATGGGAAATGACCTGTTAAAGTCAGCTTAGCAACAGAAGTAAAACATACATCAGAAAATAAGGATTAGAGTTTTAAAATCACCTATTTAAGGGATAATTACCTATTTCACAAAAATAATCCATCATCAAATGGGAGACTATTATTTTTTAAAAATGCAATCTATATCAACTTTTTCAGGAATACATCTGTTCATGTGCATTATATGTAAATTGCTTTGTAAGTATAGAGTGATATATATATGAACTCTTAGTACTATTATTAAACAAAGTATTCCTGTTTATAATAACCATGTATATATGTGTATATGTCTAATATGGTTAAGTATGCAAACATATTATGTATAAAAATACATGTGTATTATACACACATCTATCTATAACTACCTACCTATCTATCTATGATCTGATTTGAATATAGTATATTGAGAAAAGGATACACAGATATCCTCAACCTTTGTAGAACTGAGAGGTGAAAGATGAAAACAATTTAGAGTAGTATTGCTTCAGTGGTAGCAGCCACTCTAAAAGAGAAATGTTGTTATGGGCACTATTCTACTTTAACTAAGTACTTTGGGTTTCTGACTATAGAAAGAGAGTTCTTGCAGTCTTGAGTGATTTGTCAAGCTTGCTTGCATTTTCATAGTATTCCTCTCTGAGAAATTTGTCCTAAGTGTCAAATTGCTGATTTTTCCAGTGACTGAAAGGTTTCATGGGGACCTCTGTTGTTATTTACATGTATATGGAGAAAATTGCAATCTGTGAGTAATTTGAGAAATTTCAACAGTTTCAGCAGTAGTGATCTAGAAATTGAATGGGTTTGAAATACAATATTCCAGTGCACTGCTGCATATATAATGTATGTGCAGCATATGCTGAGGTCTTTTTCAAAACATTTACATTAAACCTGTCAGGTATTTATGAATAGCAAAAATTAATTTCCCCCAGTTCTGTCATCAGTTAGAGAAATGGATTTCAGCAGTGAAGACTGTCAGTGTTTCCTGCATACCAGAACAGCTCACTTCAATGTCATAGTATTACACCAGGTGGCCTTCTCAGAGTCAGCTTAATGTGATTTCAAATGATAGGGTAGAGAATGTGAGGGAAATTAAAATAGTATCATACTTATGATTTAAAAGCAAGTTAATTACAAGGGCTTGTTAATAAACAAAGAACAATTCAAAATGTATTATCTGTTATATAGCATATCAATAACAAGTTTGATGCTATGAACACAAAAAAACTATCACTATATGACTTTGAGATGACTTAAATATTTAATTAAAATGTTGACACATGCGTTAGTCTTACTAATAGCCTTTTGGTATTTGGAAAGAATTTTTAAATGTTCATTTGAGCTCTTATGGTACTTTCATAGAATATTGTTTAAGTGAAAAGATTAACTAAATTGTAGACATTTTATCTAGAAAATAGCTGATGATGTGTTTGATGTGAATGATTTTAACACTACTATATTTAGTCAATTTTCAGTCAAGCTTTTTTTTCCTCAAGGATTATTTAAAACTTTTTAAAATACTAAGGCATTTGGAGGGTATCAGTGTGACCAAAATAAGAAAACTCATTTAAGGAAACACTTTTTCATGGACATGAAAGGACAGAGATTTAAAAAGAAATCCTAATTGAGTTTTTGTAATCATCAATCTCTGAGAAATAGAGAGGATGAAAGACCTTTAGTATTATATATCAATTGATATTATGTATCATCTCTTTACTATAGCAAGATGTTCTCTTGTTTTTGTTTCATTTTTGAATTTTTAAAAACTAAATACCAGATATTGGTTTAGTGGATTTGGTGGGAATAAGAAGTAAGAAGTAGCTACCATTTTGCTCATTATTTTTATTCAGAGACATCTATATTAAAGTTGCAATGAAATACTGGGACTATATTTTCGTTTTCATACGTATCTTATGGAAACCAGTCTTATTATGTTGAGGCCCAAGAAATGTTCTACAGGTTCACTCACCTCCTGGATTATGTCTTTCAGTAATTAACAAATATATTGTTCTTATAATTGCCATAGGGCATTATAATAGTTTTTTGTTCTACTTAGAAAAGGGCACAGAAGTAGGAGTCAGAGTATTAAGTTCAAATTCTGCCTCTGCTATTTATGACTTGTATGATTTTTGGAAGGTCTTTTATCCTAACATACTGGTGAATTAAAGAGGAAAATAGAAAATTTCATTTAAAAAAATGATAGTGAGACAACATGATAGTAAACATTTAGGCAGTTATGTGACATGATGGTGGATAGAATTCTGGGCCTGGAGTTAGGAAGACCAAACTTCAAATCCAGCCTCAGATACTTACAAGGTGTGTTTCCAGAGGCAATCTCAAATATAAATGTTAGTTATTGTTGGCTAAATAACTAAAACAACATTCAGTACAATCAAATAAATCAACATTTGTCTCAGCTTCTTCATCAGTAAAAAGAGGATACCAATAGTACCAACCTTCCTGGGTTGTTGTGAGAATAAAATGAGATATTACTTTTAAAGTACTTTGTAAAGCTTAAAACACTATTTAAACACTTTTATCATAATCATTGTTATTTTTTCCATAAATCTTATGGATACAATTAAAACAGTCTTTAGGAAGAAATTTATATTCCTAAATCCTTTTATCAGCAAAAGAAGAAAATGACAAGTTAAAATGGATGAACTTCCAAAAAGCAAAAAACCTTAGAACAGTAAATCAAAAAACTCCAATTAAACATTAAAGTAGAAATTCTGAAAATCAAAGATATTGATAAAATTGAAAGCCAAGGTATCTGTTGAATGAATAAAAGTAGTGCTATTTTGGGGGTAGGTGGGAACCCTAATAAAATATATTCCTCAAGTCTGATCAGAACAGAGATAATTAAAGCAAATTGTCAGTATCAAAAATGAAAAAGAACATCAAAATTATTGAAAAAGCAAATAAACAAAATGATCAAAAATGATTTGTCCATTTGTGTGCCAAGATACCAATAACTTAGTTTAAATGGGTGCATATTTTTAAAAAAACAAAACATTCAGATTAACAAAAGCAAGAACTAGATTTTAAAAATAATATAAAGGAAATGAATAAACCTTTAATGAACTAATACCAAAAGAAAAGCTTCAATATTGTATGGATTTTCAAGTGAATTCCTATCAAGTATTAGCAATTAGTTTCTGTGTTATAGAAATTAACTCCATCTGTGATGCACAATAGCTTCCATACTCAAACTAAGGAAGAACTAAAACAAAGAAAGAAAAATATAGTCCAACATTCACATAAAAATAATAAATAAAAAATTAACAGTTGACAACATATTAAAAAGATTATACACTATGACTGAGTTATATTTGTATCATGAACTACAGATGGGTCAATATAAGAAAGATTATAATCAAAGAAGATAATACCAATAGTTGAATAATAAAACTCATATAATTAGATCAATATATGTTTTTTAAAAAAGCTTTTGGCATAATTAAAAACCAAAATTGTTTCTATTGCAAACACATGAAAGGATAATATTCTCTAAATACTAAGTAGTATTCTCTAAAAACAAGAGCCAGTATTATATATGATGGAGAAAGATATAGACCTTTCCATTAAGATAAAGTATAAAATAAGGATGGTAATTATCTTGACTATTACTTAGTATCACTTGACATTATGTGCTAGAAATATTTAAGGCAATATGATAACAAAAAGAAAATTACAGAATAGGCATAGAAAAAAGGAAACAAAACTATCAGTTTTTTTGCAGATAATGTGATGATCCAGGTAAAGAGTCTCAGTGTCAATGAAACTTATTTGAAATAATTAATAACTTCAGAAAATAAAATAAATCCACATAAATCATTAGCATGAGAGAATAATCATGGAAAAGTGGAAATAAGACTATGAACTTTTTGCAGATGATATTATGATATAGCTAAAGAGCCCAGAGTTAACTAAAATTAATTGAAAATTAATAACCAGCAAAGTTGCAGAATATAGAACAAATTACATAAATAATCAGTATTTCTATATGTTACCAACACAATCCTACAGGAAGAAATAGAAAGGGAAATTAAATTCAGTATATAAAATGTTTGGACGTTAGTCTAACAAGATAAATAAAAGAACTATATGAATACAAATACAACACACTCTTTGCAAAATAAAGAAAGAACTAGATAATTAGAGAGCTATGGACTGATTATGATTATGTTATCGGTGCTATTTCAGACTGCCAACAAATTATAATTTAAAAAGAGTAATGGAATTCATGTAGAAGAGAAAAAAAAAGTCAAGAACCTTAAAATAAATAATGGTGGGGGCATGGGAGGAGTGAGAAGGAATATGGTTTACCATAGATTAGATAATACCATATGTTAGAAATTAACTACTTAAAATAATCAACAAAACTTCAATCCTGGTTTTAAAAAAAGGTTAGTTAAGGAATAGGTTAAATAAAAAGAATGATTAAATAAAGGAATTGATAAATTAAGTATTTATTAAACACTTATTCCAAGCAAAGCACTGAACTAAGAACTGGTCCCACAAGTAGAAATATAAGACAGTCCCTGCTTTCAAGGACTTCACATTCTAATGAGAGAGACAACACATGTGAAATGTTTCCTCTTTATATCAATTGGAAAAATCTCCTGGTCCTTGGAATCCAGTCACAGAACAGATGATGGTTGTCATTTCCATTAATACAATTTATCAGTTTTCGTTATTTAACGATATGACAATGCCAAATACTTTAATAGCAAGAATTCCCCCTCTATATCTTCATTAGTTGTTCTTACACCTAAAGGAGCAGCTGTTGCTTGGCTGCTGCATCCTTTTGGGGGTTGCTTACCAGGATGCTGGCTGAGGTCATCAGTCTAGAAGCATTGTTTTTCAAGAGGCTCTTAGAATCCCTGAAATGTCTCCATGGAATTCTAAGGGAAGATTTTAGTCAAAGTGGTGGGTGATGATTTGACCTGTTCGGCACTCTGCCTTGCATCTTCAGCTAGGCTAGCTTGCCTGCTCTATGTCTGGCAGTTGGTTGGAATTTGCCAAGGAAAGCTGTGCCCTTCTCCACTGGAACTACTACTGTGACAGCTATGAGAATTGACTGGCCTATGAGTGGGATCTTTGGTCTGGGGCTGGAGACTGCTATATTAGGACTTGTTTGCCTATGAGTTATAGTTGGTCAGCAGTTGTTGCTGATGTTGATAAAAGTAGCTAATAATCTCTCCTTTCAAATATGATTGTGGAACTGGGTCAAAAACAGATTTGGGAGTTTGTGAGTTACTGGTATTCCCAAGGCTTTTAGACTTAGGGTCCTAGGCTATTTCCACTGGGATCTTAGAGGAGATGGTAGCCAAAGTGATGGTCATGGTTTGCCTTGCTTGGCATATGCCATTTCCTGTTTCTCCTTCAGGGTATTTGCAATTAGAAAAGTAGCATGCTTAGTATTCAGTAAACTTAAAGACCCTACCTATTGGCTAAAATCTAACTATCTGATGAAACCTGCTAGGAAAACTGGAAAGCAGTCCCACAAACATTAGGTATATATCAATATCAAGATTGGTTCCAAACGAATGCATCACCGAAATATGAAGTCGCATCATAAAGTAATTAAAGGGGCAAGGAAGGAAATACTTGTGTGAATAAGGTGTGAGTCCATATGATACAAGAGATAGAGAAGATAAAATGGACAATTTTTATTACATAAAATTAAAAAGGTTTTGTACAAATAAAACCAATGCAGATAAAAATTATAAGAGAAATGCCTGATTGTGAATAATATTTCCAGGAAGTATGTCTGATAAAGATTTCATATCCAAGACATATAAAAAAACTAATCTAATTTCTAAGAATTTGGACTATTCCTTAATGTGTAAATAGTCTGTTGGATTCACTACCCTGTGCATATCTTTGACCCAATGAAGCCATTATGATATCTGTGCTCTGAAGAGATTAAAGGAAGAGGAAAAGCACCTATATATTCAAAAAATATTTATAGCAGCTCTTTTTGTAATCATCAAAAACTGGAAACAAAGGGATACACAGTAACTGGAGAATGTCTAAATAAATTATGGTATAGGGATGCAATGGATTTTTATTATACTGTAAGAAATAATGAAAGGGATATTTCAGAGAAAATTGGAAAGATTTGTAAAATAGCATGAAATAAACAAAACCAGTCCTTTAAATGACTAAAAAAAGGAATATGCTTAATTTACATTTATTTCCTACTTAAAAGTAGATTTATTTAATATACTATGATATAAATTAAGCAAGTTTCAAAATGAGTCATTATATAAAAATGGATCCCCACTTTAACAAATTAGTATTTTTATATTATTGTAGTATTTTATAGTATTTTCATTATACCCGTATTTCAAAGATCTCTCAATATTCTGGCAAACAACTCATATTAATGTCCTTGTGTTGATATGGCTACCAGGAACTGTTTTTGGGTAAGTAAAATCTGATATTACTTTCACATACAATCATATCAGGGTCCACAAAAGTATTCATCTCAGGAATCATTTCTTTGGAATCTTTTTATGATCTTTATATCATTATGTACATAAAGTATATATATTTTATGATCATTAGATACAATTTGGCATAGCATATCAATAATAATTAATGACCAGGATTACTGTTTTGATTCCCATTATATTTTCCTAGAATTCTGTGCTATAGCTCTGTGTAGGATAGATGCTTTAAGTATTATTGATTAATTGAATAAGGCAGTATTATCAATAAGAAGAAATTTCCTTCCATATCTTAATGGTTATGTTTATGTCCAAGAAAATTCACTATTTGGTGCCCAGTTTGCTGATATGTTCTTTTAAGTTATCTACCTGAAAAAAATTGTTATGAACAAAATGTTTATAAAACATTTAATATGCATATAAAAATAAACTAAAAGTTGGCTGTTCATTAGAAAAGAGACTATCATATTAAAGATCAAAGAATATGAACAAGCAATTTTCAGATAGTGAAATTAAAGCCATCTAGAGCCATATGAAAAAATTCTCTAAGTCACTATTGATTAGAAAAATGCAAATTAAAACAACTCTGAGGTACCATCTCGCACTTCCCAGATTGACTCAAATGACAGGCAAAGATTATGATAATGTTGGAGAGAATGTGGGAAAACTGGCATACTAATGCATTGTTGGGGATTTGTGAAATGATCTAACCATTCTGGAGAGAAATTTGGAACTGTACTCAAAAAGCTATAAAACTGTACATACCCTTTGACCCAGTAGTGCCACTATTGGGTCTATATCTCAAGGAAATTTTAAAGGAGGGAAAAGGATACACATGTGCAAAAATGTTTGTATCAGCTCTTTTTGAAATAGCAAAGAATTGGAAAATGAGTAAATGCCCAAGAATTGAGGAATGACTGAACAAGCTGTAGTACATGAAGATAATGGAATATTATTGTTCTATAAAAATGATAAGCTGATTTTAGAAAAGCCTGGACAGATTTCTAAGAACTGATGGTGAGTGAAACAAGCAGAACCAGGAATACATCGTATACAATAACAACAAGAATATGAGATGATCTACTATGAAAGTCTTGGTTTTTCTCAATGGTTCAATGATCCAAAGCAATCCCAACAGACTTTAGACAGAAAATACTATCTGCATCCAGAAAAAGAACTAAAGAGACTGAATGTAAATCAACACATGCTATATGTTCACTCCTTTTTTCTATTTTTTTCACTCTTGTGCTTTTTCCCTTTTGTTTTGATTTTTCTCTCCTAACATGATTCATGAAGCAATGTGTATTAAAAAAAATTAATATGCATGTATAATCAGAAAAAAGAAAAATAATTTTTAAAAGTATCATATAGTCTATGTCTGGGCCTGTGCATTTCTTGAAACTTTTTTCCAACCAGTATGCTCTGTTAGATCTTCTATTTTTTTGGAATAGCTTTTGAGAGACCAGTATTATCTCCATGCCACCAGATCAAGATTTTGGTGGAGGATTATTTCAATATTCTGTGACCTCTTAGACATGGCTATTATTTATAAAGATAACATTTATTTGGTAATAAATATTATTTATCAAATAATTACCTAATAGTCAAGAATATCCATGACCTCATCATTTCCCTTCTGGGATGTAGATTACAATTCTCTAGATTACAATTCTCCCAGATTACAATTCTCACTCATTCTGTATGATTCTTGTCCGTGTCCTCTCTTAAGTGCCCCCTGGGGGTTTCAGGTCCTTTTCACTTTCTCCGACATCTTGAAGTAGCAGTACAACACATACTTTATTCTCTATTCTCTTCACTCTCACCATCATTTTTCAACACATGAAAACCCTTCTTTTCCAGTATACATTTTTTTGTGGACATTCTTTACAATGCTTTTCCTCAGTAATTCTTTGTATATAATATGTTGTAATTTTTCCTATAGCCATCGTGAGCTTCTCTATTGCTTTATGAGTGAAAACACACAGCTAGTAAATGTCTGAGACCAGATTCTTCCTGGCTCTCTATCCACTAGGCCACCTAGCTATAAACTCTCTTCACATTTTGATGTCTCTCATATCTACTTAAGTGCAAGGTTTGGACTATTTTTGCACTCTAAAGCACATACAATGTGTCAAGCACTGTTGTAAGAAATGGGAATTTTTTAAAAAAAGGACAAAGTAAAATCTAGTCCCTTCCTCGACGGAGCTTACAACCCTAAAGCATGTCTTGAAATTTATAAAAGTAGAATAGCCATCCAAAAAAAGTTTTTTCATCCTTGATTGCAATATTTATTTAAATAGACAAATTAAATAATAATCACTTTATAATTTAGGCAGTTAGCAGGCATGAAGGTAGAATGCAGGGCTTCTCAGGAATGCATTGAGTTCATATCTTGCCTGAGAAACTTATTAGGTGGTGATCTTCCAGTAAGAGGCAAAGGAGGTGATGTTTGGGACAGAAAAGGCCTCTAGAAAATCTAAGATTTGAGCTTATCACCCTTCTCTTGAACTATTGAAATAACTTTCTACTGACTCTCCCTGCTTTAGATGTCTTCCCTCTGTACTCCATCCCATTTCTAAAGCACATGCCTGACTGTCACTCCTTTGCTCAAGAAGCTTGTTTGATACTTTTGCTACTAGGAAAAACTCCTTTGCTTCTTCAGTTTTTATCCAAATTCTTCTTTTCCCTGCACTATGTGTTCCACCTCCATTGGCCTACCTATATTTGTTTTCTTTTTTTTTTTCATTTATTATTATAGCTTTTTATTTACAACTTATATGCATGGGTAATTTTACAGCACTGACAATTGCCAAACCTTTTGTTCCAATTTTTCCCCTCCTTCCCCCCACCCTTCTCCCAGATGGCAGGTTGACCAATACATGTTAAATATGTTAAAGTAGAAATTAAATTCAATATAAGTATACATGTCCAAACAGTTATTTTGCTATACAAAAAAGAATAGGACTTTGAAATAGTGTACAATTAGCCAGTGAAGGAAATCAAAAATGCAGACAGACAAAAATATAGGGACTGACAATTCTATGTAGTGGTTCATAGTTATCTCCCAGAGTTCTTTCGCTGGGTGTAGCTGGTTCAATTCATTACTGCTCTATTGGAACTGATTTGGTTCATCTCATTGCTAAAGATGGACACGTCCATCAGAATTGATCATCATATAGTATTGTTGTTGAAGTACCTATGTATGTTTTCTATTGTCAGCATTCTATCTCCATTCTTGGTACCTTTGCCCTGATCTTTTTCTGCATTTTTCTTCCTCCTCTGCTTCATAGAATCCTTGGTATCCTTCAAGCCTATCCTGAATCATACCTTTTCTCATCTAATTTCTTATATCTACTCTGCATATATCTCATACCTTTTCTCATCCAGTTTCTTTATATCTATTCTGCATATAGCTTATATTTAATTTTTTGGGTTTTTTTTCCCTTCCAATGGAATACAAGATACTTAAGGTCAAGCACTGTTTAGTTCTCCCGCCCCCCCCCCCCCCATTGTATCTCTAGCATTTTGGTGGTGTTTGGTATCTGTAGGTGTTTAGTAAATGCTTAAGATGGATGAACCATTTATTTTTCAAGTTTCAGTTAGTATTGATGGCTTCTGAGGTCCCTTTCCAAATCTGAAATCCTGTGATTCTGTGAAAACCCATCCTAGGCTATTATAATTTTATTTTGAAAGCAATTTTCACTTTATGTTGAATGTTTGGTAAATGAATGGTAGATCATTGTGATGTAATCTAGAATGTAACAGTGACTTGTATCTACCAGTGTTTCATGTAGCTCTATAGAGCTGAATTTTTAGAAGTTTAGAGATTGAGAGTATACTGAAATTAGAAGAGCTGTTAGCAGGTTGTAAGGATCCCTTTCCTCCTTTGCTCATAAGTCTATAGAGACTTCTGATTATCATTTAAGATCCAATATCTAAATATGTGCTACAGTGTCCTCCATAAGTTGTCATTCCATAAAACTTAATTTCAGATCCTCATACATATTTTCTCCTTAACCATGGTATAGGGTAACAGTATTGATTTTGAAGCCAGAATACCTGAGTTTGAATTTGGCCTCTACTACTTCCTGCTAGTGGGACCTTCTTCAAGTCACAGTATTCATAGACCTCAGTTTTCTTATTTGTAAAATGAATATATTGAACTAGATGACTCCTAAGGTCCCTTGCTGCTTTAAATCTGTGGTTCTAAACAGGATATCTTCCTCTTCCCTCTAGCTTTTATAAAGTTCTTTTTGCTAGCTCCCCATTTATTAATATAGCACTCCCTTTATCAGAGACCCTGCTAATATTTGTATCCATTCTTCTAAAATTCTAAATAAAATTCCCCTGTTCTATGAAACTGCCTGGATTAGATCTACCTAACATTTCATCAATATTTATACAGCATGTTTCAAAAGTCTTAGTTCCATTTTAAGCTTTAGTAGCAAAATTTTAAGCTTTAATTGCTTAAAAGCTGCACTAAGATTTTTGGGACACCCTGTATATATATTCTTAAGTAATTATACTGGCCCTTTCTAGGCTTGTGAATGCTATTTACATATAACTCTGGTTGCATGCACATTTATATGCCAATTCTCTCTCCTCTACCCTCCAGTCATTAAATAATAACAAAACTGTCTCTGGCTAATGTTGCCTTGGGCCACTTTTGGACCCCTGCAGGAAACAATTTGCTCCAACAGAATTACAGGCAACTTCCGCTAAGGTGGATCATGTTCCCTGCTTCTTCCTTTCAGCACTTACAATTCAATTCCACCTGAAGCAATCTCTTTAGGTGAACACACAACGTAAAATGAAACTGATTATCTTGTACTCCCTCATTTTAAAAAAGATACTGAATCCTGAAGGAGGGATGTTTGCTTTACTCCACTTCTGAGTTGAAAAAAGTGTGATAATAATCATTGCTGATATGTAACAGTAATACTGAGAATATACTCTGATCATACACTCAAAAACTGCTTGAGTAATCCTAGAGAGATAAAGTATTTTATCAAGGTCACCTCTTAGCCCAAATCTTGTTGTGGTCTACTAGTAACTAGAACTCAAGTCTATTATCTTTCTAATAAACCGCACTTTCTAAAATTCTTCTTCAGTATCTACATCTATTCCTTATTTCCTTTCAGCAGTGTTTCTTTTCTTTATACATGAGCATTAAAGATATTCTATTCTTATACACTTTTTTTCTTTTTTTGCTATTTAATTACTGGCATTGAAATGTGATTTTCTTCTGTTTTTCATTAAAGATGTACATATAGTATATGTCTACTTTGTGGATTAAAGAGATTATGTGTGCTATTCAAGGAATTAACTACAGTTTCTTTGAGATGGTTTTAATTTCCAAACTATTGACTTGGCAAAGAATTTTGGGAACAGCCTATTTGTAAATAAGTAGGGGATAATTGCAATTAGACATTTATTTGTATAATTCTGTCCTGCTTTTTGTGTGTTATCCTATGGGGCAGCCAATGGAGCAATGAAGAGTGCTAGGTCTGGAGACAGAAAAACTTGAGTTCAAATGTGACCTCAAACTCTTACTTGCTTGTATGATCCTGGGCAACTCACTTAATCCTGTCTGTCTTAGTTTCCTCATCTGTTAAATCAACTGGAGAAGGAAACGGCAAAGCACTGCAGTATCTCTGCCATGAAAACCCCAAATGGGGTCAAGGAAGAATTAGATACAACTGAATAACAATGGACAATAATCGTATGGGTTGTTGTTGTTGTTGTTACCTTATTTCCTTTATTAAATTATAAACCCCCAGAAGGTAGGGATTAGACATATTGTTTCAATTCAAAATTTACTTAACAAGTGACTACTATATGCATACCACTATGGGTTTTCAGAGCTCATGGAAGACTTTTAGTTCTATGAGTATATTCAGTCTTATCCTTTTCAATCCTTAGGGACTCCTTGAGCTAGACATAGAGGTAGAGCAAGAGAAAAATACCAATTTTATAGTCTCAGAAGATAGCTCTGTAGAAGATGAAAGGAGAAGAATATAAGAAAAATGGGAAAAATGTAACTTGCAGTCTGCCTCCTAGAGTTCCCTTAGAACCTTTCCTTTTTTTGAGATCTGTGTTCATTCTGTAAAGGAGGAGCTCATGTATGATTGATACTCTTATCTGCAAGCTATCATTTTGCCTCTCAGGTTACTATTTCCAGTCTTTCTGATACTTGACTGGCCCATGCAGTCAGTTCTTAGGGCTCTACTTCCCAGGAGGTAGATTGGTGTTTCCTCCAGAATTGCCATCTAGCTGACCTTCTGTCTTCTTGTTGGGAAATGATCAGTGTGAATAGTTGATATTCTCCCTAGGGATAGTATTATGTGAACTGTGTTTCTTATAAAAAAGAATCATCTGTCCTCTGGATAACAATTCATAGTGACAACTGTTATTCCTCCAGAGCATTTCCTAAAAGTAGTCAATAGTCATATCACATAACTACTAATGTCTCGAGAAAGGCAACAACATAGATTGTTTTCTTTCTAACATCTCTGCAGCTATAAAGCATTATTTGTTAAAGAAACATAACCTGTTATAAGTTAATTGGTGAATAGGAATTTAGTCTAGGAATGCCATTATGTATGTAGAGATTCACTGAACTTCAGTACTTAAATGTATGATGTCTTACATGAATTAGCTTTTTTCTTTTTCTTTTTTTGGGGTAGAAAGAAGTAATTGCTATGAGGTACACAATAGAAGTGGGGTATAATAGAAAGAACACTGGCCTAGAATTCAGAAGATATATTTTCTAGTCCTGGCTTTGTTCCTAATTGGCCTGTCTAACTATGGGCTTCACCTTTCCTCATATATTAAATGAAAGAATTGGATTGGATGATGTCTCATTCTTTCCAGCTCGAACTATGATTATGATATAGTGCCTTTTCTTAAAGTTCTTACAGTCTAGTTGGGGAAGATGAAACCTAACAGTAAAAAAGGTAATTAAGAATAGAAGGTATTAAGTGATAAATGTCAAATGAGTAGAACAGACAATTACTGTTCTAGGAATCCAGAGGAGGAAATATTAATTGGAATAGAATAAAGTACATTGCTATTGGTGGGGACAGCAAGAGCAAAGCGGTTGAGTTAGTTAAGTATATGACTTATTCAGGTGGAAGCAAAGAAAAAAGAAAAGAATGAAAGGAAGTAAAGAAGAAAAGGAGAGAGGAAAGAAAGATGAAGGAAAGGAAGGGAAGAGGGAAGGAAATAGAGAAACAAAGAAAAAAGAAGAAAGTATGGAAAGAAGGAAGGAGGAGGCACTATGCTGTCTCATTTGATCCTCACAATAACTGTGGAAGGCAGGTGCTATTATTACCCCTATTTGTATATAACTGAAATAGACAGAAGTTACTTGTACAGGGTCACATAGCTATAAAGACTAGATTTGAATTCAGGTTTTCCTGATACCAGGCTCAGCTCTCTATCCATTCCACCATCTTGCTGCAGTAAATTAAGCAAAAAATGAATAGAACAGGAGATTCTTGTAAGTGTTAAGTATCTGAGGGCAGATTTTAACTCAGGTTCTCCTGACTTCAGGGCTGGTTCTTTATCTACACACCAACTCGTTCCCCCTCCCCATCTTTCCTCACTCCTCTGTGATCTCCACGAGTCTTAAAAGGATAATCCAAGAATTATATCTGTTTCTACTGTAGTCATAGTGTAGTACAAAGCTTGTTAAATTGTGGGATAAAACCCTGTGTGGAGTTGTGTTACTGAATGTGGAGATCATGAAATTATGATTTATTACCAATAAATTTTTGACTTGTATACCTATTTTATATACCTATATACCTGTGGTTGTATAAAAATTTCTTGGGTGAAAAAAGGTCATGAGTGGAAAAGGGTTAAGATGTAATACTGGAGAAACTGAGGCAAGATAGAGATTAGAGAGTTTTTAATATTTTATTTATATTTCTGAGAGATTGTGCTTGGAGCATGCTGTCCCCAGGGCTGATGTCCAAAGCATCCAGCAATGAATGTGAGTTCTCAATGACATATGTATCCTTGGCTCTAAGACAAAGAGGGGTGGAGTCCAAACTCTGATGAGCAGGAATCTCCAGACAGGGACCATCAATCTGGTTCTGACTGGTTGGAGGGTAGGACCATAAATTTTAACAAACTGGGAGTTAAGGATGTGTCCAGCTTAGAGTCAGGAAGTCTGAAACTTAGAGGTAGAAAAAATGCCAATTAGGTATCTGAAATAGGTCATCTGGAGTCTTATCTTCTGGAATGTCAGATTTCCACAGCACTAATTATCTCAGTTCTAATGGGCAGAAAAGAAGGGTTGCACCCAGAGAAAACTGAGTCAGAACAATTTAGGGAAACTGAGTCAGGACACTAAAAGAGGACTGTGGCACAACAAAGAAGTCCTGGCACACTAGTCAAATCTTAGGAGTCAGGAAGGAATATTCTGTGTTGGTTCAGATGTTTGATGAGCAAAGTGACCTTATACAAAGTTACCTTTATCTGACTAAGTTCACCAACCTGTAGAGACAGTTTTGGAAAAGCAGTTTGAAAAGAGGTATTTGTGCACAGTCAGCTGTAAAGTTTTATGTTTTCCATTAAATTGTCCCTTCCCAAAAAAGAGAGAGCAAAACAAACCAACTTTCAATTTTGCATTTTGCCTGTTTAATTAAATTCATTTCATGTTTATTCCTTAAATATTCAATGAAAGCCTTTTCCTATAGCCTGATCATTTAAAAAATCCAGATCCTTTATGCTGAGTGAGAAGGATATTCTATTTTCTGTTCCAGTGTTGGAAATACATTTTTGAATATTTGAATTGAATGGTATTCCAGACAGCTTGATCCAGTTTGTTTGTTTTTTTAAGCTAGAGGAGTCAGTATTTTAAGGATAAAATGCTAAATTGATTGAGTTACAAATGAATGGAGTGTTAATTAATCCAGACTATTGTTTATAAAGTGGAGTAAGCAAGCTGGAAGTCCAATTCCTCTTGCTGCTTAGCCAAACTGCCCAAGGCTGCAACTGCTTCCTTATTAGGTGACTGGCTATATGGGGATGTCATTGTTTGTTCCTGTAGCTAGGCTTTCTGTTAAAAATCACAGCATGGGGCTTAAACTGCTGCAACCATTATCCAGTGCTAACGTGTCACTAAAGGTCTGCTAATAGAACAAGAGAAAAAAATATCAATCTTTAATTTTAGAACAGCTGAGTAACCTATAGCACCTGTTCATTTTCTCTCATCAACTCATTTAATACATTCTCTGAAGAGCCTTGGAGTCAACACACTATATAAGATTCCAATACGATTTTTTTTCTTTTTCTTAAGGAAAATTTTAGGCAATCTTAAAACAAATTTTAAGATTTAGTTTCATTTTAAAGAAACTAAATGTGAATATCTCCTGAAAATCTTTTAAAATGCCATTATCTGAATATAGTGATTTCTAGACAGGTTTTACATTTTTAAGCACTATTTTTCAGAAATATATTTCATAAAAAATAGGAGGGCATACTTCAATAACAAATACATTTGTAACACATAGGTATAACCCTTTTAAGCTTCGAATAGCAGATAAATTTTATTTGATCATTTAAAACTAATAAATAGAATTGCACCTTGGAAACTACCTGCTTTCCTTTATATAGAACTCAAACCTCCATCATAGAGTGGGGCAGAATAAAGGACAGTATTGTAACTTGTTCTCAGAAGAGGTTAAAAAAAAGTTTTAATCTCTTAAGCTTCTCCTAACAACATGAGTTCCTACACATAGAGAGTTACCAGACTAATCAAATGATCTTATAGATGAAGTAGGCCTCAACATAATAGGCCACATCAACTATGAATGAAAGGAAAACATGGAAGTATCTGTCGAATAAATTCACTCAAAGTGATAGAATTTTGAAAGAATGCTTTATTTAAATGATTTACTCTGGAGAAAACAATATAAATAATATTAACTTTGGCTAGGCAGATTAATTGACATATAGTCAGATTTGAGTGATATTTTTAAATGACCCAAGCCAATTCTTCTGGGATTAGGTACATGATTGAATGTGCTTAGGTCTATGACTCTGACCAGCCATATGTTTTACATTTACCATTTCCCCCTAAAGGCTTATATTTTAGCCCAAAGCTGCTGTTGTCCTTGTGCTGAACTTCGCAACCTTTGCAGCGTTTTTTCCTCCCTGTGGTCACCACTTGTGTGATGGATCTCTCATGAGGTGTACATCAGTCCAGGCTCAGCCTCATTCTGCCATGACTGTTTTCATCATCACAAGTACTTGATCTGTTTCACGTTTTATGGAATCGATAAATCTCATCCCTAAAGAGTCCAGCAGGCCTTTGATTCCTGACCTGACATTTACTAATGCTCTTCCTGATGACCTGCCACTACGGATCTTCAGAACTGCACTCCGTGTTTGACAACACTCATAATATGAATCAATATTCAGCATTCAGTAAGTGAGCTGGGGAGTCATTTTATTGCTGCAAAAGGCTGCATTGCCCCCGGGCAGCTGTCAGAAATGGGTAGTTATTAATAGTCCTCTCTCTTCACTTAGCATAGTCAGTAGGGGTCTGGCATGAAATGATTTAATCAGTTTATGATATCTGTGACAGAGAGCACTTAAAATGTAATCACAAAATTTAGGTAGAAGTGTCCCTGGGCCGTTGTAATGTTTTCCTCACTTAATTTCCCCTTATCTCTGATATAGTGCGGAGCATACTAAGAAGCTGGCCATACAACAAAATTAGACCTTGGTCCGCCTGAGTCTCCCTTTATCTCTCCATAGCCCAGAATTCTCAATGGTATATTTATAGATTATTGATGTTTCTGCCTTGGTGGAACTTGTTTTGTGTAGCAGGAGTTTTTAGGGAGATAAGTCTGGGGGTTGTGGAGAGAGGAAAGGGTTAAGAATGGCAGAAGAAGCTCATCTCAACAAGTTGTTCTTCATTTTCAAGCTAAGTTTGGATATATCAATGCTATTAGGAACAAGAGGCCCCATTATTAAACTGTGATTTCTATCACTGGAAACTGACTCAAAAAGAAGTTAGAAAGAAATCCAAAAACTTTCTTGTCACTTTATGCTCTCTCACTTGATGATTTCACCTGAGCCCATGAGTTCCATTGTTGTCTCTATGCAGATGAGTCTCAGATCTATATACCCAGACCTAGTTTCTCCTCTGATCTACAGTCATCCATTGCCTGTTGCCTTTTATGCATCTTGAACTGGATGTTTCACAGGTATCTTAAGCTCAACATGTTTAAAAATAGAACTCATCTTTGGCTCTCAAACTTTCTCACCTTTTGAATTTCTATATCACAATTGAGGACATCATCATCTTCTTAGTCATTGAGGCTCTCAAACTTATTGTAATAATCATTGACTCTTTACCCTGTCACATTGATTCAACTTACATATCGAATCCGTTGCCAAATTTTTATTATTTCTACCTTCACAAATTTCTCTTGCTCTTCACTCACATAGTCAAAATCCCAATTAAAGTGGTACTTAGGTACCTTGATATCCATTGTCTCCCTTACTAGGTTGTACACCTCTCTAGAGTAGGAACCGTGGAGTTTAAAATTTGTCATCATTATTATTATTATTTTATTTCTTTTTATTCTCAAGACTGAGCACAGTGCATGGGATATAGTAAGCATATAATAAATGCTTTTTGATGACTGACTTGCTTCTAGGGCTAATGAGTTCTTTTCCTTTTTCAAAGTTTGTCTTGCCTTTAAAAAAAAACTTGTTAAAATTTCTTTGTCTTACTAAGATATATACACGTATTAGTAAGACTATATATATAGTCTTTCTTGGTATTTGTTGTTAAATTTTTTGAATTCCCCCTGATGTTCTGCTAGGCACGAGAAGATGTTTTCTTTTGTTTTGTATTCCTTTTCTGTTTTTTCTTTTTTCTTATTCTGTTTCCTTAAATAAAATACATTAGGAAGAATTTTTTTGATTTGATTTTTTTAAATCTAGTACTCACCAAATTCCTATTGCTTATCTGAGAAAATAGTTCTTGACTCATTTGTAAAGCAGAGATGACTGATGTAGCCTAAGTCCAGACTGTATACTTGATTAAGATGTTCTTTGACGACATATCACTCAGATGACTCCCTTTTACTTCCCACAATCATCAAGTGAATTCCTTTCTAGAATTCTATCCTTGTGGTTTTACAGTAGACAAAATACTTTAGACATGCACTGAATGAAAGATATAATTGCTCTAAAGGTAAGAATAGAGTTGTTCTCAAAGATGGGAGCAGATAAGAGAAGTCTCATTTTTAGCAGCCCATATACTTTCAATTTTCTTTCAATTTATTATTATCATCCTATTGTTTGCTGCATATTTGATGGAACCTTAGAGAATTACTCCAGGAAATCTGTTCTGATGTGTTGTTCTTCATTTCCTCAAATTTGCCTTCTTAAAAAAAATCTTAGTTTGCCTCTTAAAACCCCCTTTATTCAGCCTCAGATTTAACTGATATTCCAGTCCTAGTGTATTGATATGCACTTTTAGAAAGAATGGAAACCCATACTTTGATATCAGCAGGTGGGTCAGCCTTGAGGCTTGTCTTTGCCAATTTCAAATACCAGACTCTGACTCTTGTTGAATCAATTCAATTCTGTTCCTAGCCTCTGATTGTTGTTGACATGTGATTTTGCTAGGAGAAGTCATTTTCAGTGGGTTAAAGAAGTGAGGAGAAATCATCTTCTCTTGTTATACTTTCCAAAAGGTACAAGATAAAAAGTGAAGGGTAAACTCATTATAGAGAACTGACTGCCTTCTTGAGAACTATCATTTTCTAAGTCATCAGGGGCTTTTAGCTTTCCATTATTAGAAATTTACCCTGGTTCCATTTGTTATCCTCCCAAATGACCAGTCTTTATAAGTATATCAGGATAATTGAAGAATGTCTTCATCCTTGGTGTTATGTTGAAGAAAAAAATTACATTTTGTTAGAGATTGATTAATCTCTATCAAAATTGTCCACAAGGTAAGACTTGCATTTTAAAATAATGAACTAATTTTAACTGATTAAATAAATCAATTTCAAGATCAATTTCCATTTTATTTGACTCTTCCTGATCCTATTTGGGATTTTCTTGGCAGTGATACTGAAGTGGTTTGCCATTTCTTTTTTATTTTACAAATAAGGAAACTGAGGCAAATAAGGTTATGCTGGATTTGAACTCAGGAAGAAGTCTTCTTGATTCTAGGAAGTTAGCTCAAGCATTGCTGTTTACATAACATCTTTCCTGATCCTTTCTTTCCCTCCCAATCCTCAGGAGCTAGTAACTCCCCTCCATAATTATTTCTTATTTATTTTAATATATATATGTTTATTTGTTGTTCAGGAATTTCAGTTGTGACTTCTTTATGGGATCCATTTAGGGTTTTCTTGGCAAGGATATTGGAGTGGCTTGTTATTTCTTTCTTCAACTCATTTTACAGATAAGAAACTGAGGCAAACGGAATAAGTGACTTGTCCAAGGCCACACTGCACTGAAGCCAAATTTGAACTCAAGATGAGCCTCCTGCCCTTAGTTTATATATACACATATCTTTTAATATCTCTCCTAATAAAATTTCTGATCTGTGGTAAGGGACTGTTTCATTTTTCTCTTTGTATCCTCAGTACTTAACACAGTGATTGGCACAGGGTATGATATAATAAATACTTGTTGTTTGATTGACCCTATACTTTTATAGTGTGTTAAGATTTACAAAGTAAATACTTGTGAACACTGAAGCAAATTTTTAGAATTTTTGGCAAATTTCCCAAATCAGTGTTTATGTAAGTATTTATTTATATAATCAAAACAAAAGTGATTACTTTGAATATAGAATTAAATTTACATATGTCCAAAGACACATACAGTATCTTCAAAGGTGCCTTTCCAATTTTTTAAAAAGTGTGATTTAAAAGAATTCTGTTTTATTGTGAATTTAATGACAACCAACAAATGCAATCATATACAAAGAACAAAAAAGAAAATTCTTTATGAACCTCTGGACTTCAATTATTCACAGTTTGTTTTTTAAAATATGTATATTAAATTTTACTTGGCAATTACAGAATATTTTTGGAAGCTGGATTAGATTTTCAAGGAAGGAAAGGACTTCAAAAGTTTGAGAAATGTGGTTGAATCTAACCCAAGTCTAGGAGATAGCATGTCCAGAGAAATGAAGATTAAAAATTAGAATTAGAGAATGATCTGGATTTGCTTTAACATAAACTACATGAAGGTGAATATGTGATAAAGCTGACATGGATATTTTGAAACCAAACTGTCACAGACCTTAAATGCCAGAATCAGAAATGAAGATTTTATTCATGAGGCAAGTGTGTG
The DNA here is from genome assembly GCF_016432865.1 of Antechinus flavipes. Taxonomy (NCBI): domain Eukaryota; kingdom Metazoa; phylum Chordata; class Mammalia; order Dasyuromorphia; family Dasyuridae; genus Antechinus; species Antechinus flavipes. The sequence goes on from NC_067399.1 coordinate 89,640,838, forward strand.
TGTGTGTATGAATCATGAAAGGCTTTTTTATTAGAATGACTTCATAATTACAAAGCAAATAATTAATTGACAAATATTAAATATCTGCTATGAATTAGGCGCTGTTCTAGGTGCTGAAGATAATAAAGTAGAGAAAGAAACAATCCCCACTTATAAGAAGCTTGCATTCTAATGGGGGAAATGAGTACATATATAATTATGAATAAATGTAAGCATATACAAAATAATAAAATACAATGAAGTTTTTGAGAGAACACTTGCAGTGATATGGTCAAGAAAGGCTTTATGTAGAAGATGGGACGTAAGTTACACCTTAAAGGAAGGTGAAGGGGGGAAGCAGATGGAAGGAGGAAGTCCATCCAGGCATGTGGGATGGTCCATGTAAAGACATAGAGATAGGAAAGTGCTGTATGTTAGGATCAAAAAGCCAGTTCAGCTAGAATAATTTCTAATAAGATCGGGCCAATCTGTGTAGGGCTTTAAACTCTAAACTAGAGGAGTTTATATTTTATTCTGAAGGCAATAGGAAGCCACTAGAGTTGATTGAATAAGAGAGTCATCTGATCAGATCTGCACTTAAAGGAAAGTGCCTTTGGCAGCAGTGTGTAAGACAGACTAGAGACATGAGTTAGAGATATCAGTTAGGAAGCTTTCAGTAATCTCGGTGAAAAGGAGATGAAGGCTTGAACTAAGGTAATATGAAGAAAGAAGGGATGAGATGTCAGAGATATTGTTAAAGTAGAAATATCAAGATTTGGGAACTGGTTGAATATGTGGGTTAAGAAATAGGGAGTAGTTCAGGACTATGCTATGATTATGAATCTGAGACACTGGAAGCATGGTGATGGCGTCAACAGAAATGGGTAAGTTTGGAAGGTGGGAAGATTTTTGGGGAAAGATGATAAATTTGATTTTGGACTTAGTTTTGAGATATTTCTGGAGTATCCAATTGGAAATGCCCAATAAATAATTGATGGACTACTGAAGCTAATAAAAGAGACTGAGACAACTGTGAATCTTTTGCATAGAAGTGATAATTAAAACTGTGAAATCTAATTAGTTTATGGAAGAATTCTTGAGGAAGAAGAGAAGACTGCTTAGAATAGCATCTTGGGAAACAGCCAGAGTTAGGAGTTGATGTTAGGAAGATTACTGAGGCATCAGCATGCTAGGATGGATTAGAAAAAGGATAGACAAGAGTCAGTAAGACTAGTTAGGAAGATTTTATAATAGTTTACACAGGATGAGATGAGAACCATGCTCAGGTAATAAAAGTGGAGGGAAAAGGACTGAGTGCTAGAGATATTGCTGCTGTTGTTTGTTCTTCATTCTCGAGGAGGACCATGACATTAGGGAGGTGATGCCATAATATACAAGTGATTTGGATCTAAGTGATGGAGGGCTGTGCAAGGTCACTTCCCTTACTTTCCCCTCCAGAAACATCTGGGTCCAGTGGCCAGATATAGATTAGGATGCCTAGAAATGGCCCCAGATACAATGAGAGACCTTGACCTTTTTAAGCTGAGGTCTTCAACAAGTCTCAGTTGGACTGAGACTGGACCCCTTCTTTCACCTAGTCAAAAAAAAAAAAAAAAAAAGAAATCTAAGTTAATCAATAAATCTAGCAGGAGAGAGAGATTGTCAAGATAGAGGTGGGAAAACTCATTAGTTGATTGGATGTGGGGGAAAAGTCAAACACACCTCTAAGGCTATGGTCCTGGGATGAATTGCCATTGCCAAAAAAAGATAATTAGAGAGAGGGAAGGGTCTAGCCTGGAAAAAATAAGTTTGTTTATAGACATGTAGGGTTTGAGGTGTGGTGAGGCACATAAATAAATGAAGTCTGGTATGCCCTCTTCTTCATGGAACTATGCTGCCTTTTTGTGATCACTGCTTCCTTATCTAGATGTTCACTAACCATATCTTTAATAATCCTTTATAGCATTTTCCAAGGAATTCATGTCAAAGCCACTGATCAATAGTTGTTCTCATTTAATCTTTTTATTCTATTCACTCTTCAGAAAGTCAGGTTTATATGTATTCTTCAATCTTGAGGTATCTCTTCTCTTCCCCATTACCTTTGAAATAGTAATACTGGTTCACTGTTTACCAATTCTGGCATCCTCTAAGGATGGAATTCATCTGGGCCAGATAATTTGAATTCAGCAAGCATTGCTAACCACTCTCTTATCTCTTTATTTATCTTCGTCATCAACTTCCTATTAGTTACTTTCTTTTTTTAGTTGTTGTTCTTTCTAGTTCCAAGGTCATTCTCCATGGGACAAGTAAAATAAGAAGACAGAAGCTCTGTCTTATTTCTTTTGTCAATTAAATCATATTTCCATTCACTCGGAGCAGCAGTTCTATCCTTTCTTTGATCTTCCCACCCTCTTCCTCCCATCACTCCATATAGGTAAACCTCTTTGACCTATATTTTTGTCTTTAACTCTCTTAGTCAATCTCAGGTCATTCTGAACTTATGCTTAAATGAGTTTCAGAGAGTCATGGTATGCATGTCTACTCATCTTCTATTTCTTATCTTTGTTTCCTTTTCCATACTTTTTTCAAATCTCAAATGAGTTCATGAATCTCTATGCATCTATACCAGTCCCTTCAAATGACTCCTATTTTTTCTTTTCTTTGGATTTGTGAGGTCTTCCCCCACTTCTCAGCTGACTTTGCCTATAGAAATTCAATCCACAGAATCCTCCTTAGTGTTCCTTTTAATTCTTTGAAATATTTTCTTTTAAGATTCAGGGTATATGTAAGAATATGCCCAAACTTCCTTTATCACAATTTCTATAAAGAAGTGGTTGCTTCCCCTAATTATTTCCATCATTTCCATACTAGTAACCAGGTCTTCTTGTTGGTGAGAATAAGATTTAGTATAGAATTTTTTTTTTAAAGATTGTTTTTTTCTATTTTTTTAAAAAATGAAATTTTTACCAAAGAAAGTTGGGAAGATGGAAAAATCCATAGAAAGATTTGTTTTCTATATGTAGCTATTCATCTGAACAAGTAAAGTGCTACTTTTCTAGGAACAAACATAGATATTGGAAATATGTAAAATTTTATTTGTGAATTCTGCTATGCTCTAGTTGTCATATAAAATAGGAAATTTCAACTATTCTGCCAAAACCTGAAGAACTCATGTTTGTTGAATGAAATGAATGATTCATCAAAATGAAAATAGAACTTGAACTCAACTTGTTTTTCTTAAATTTTTCATATTTTACACTCATTTTTTTCTATAAAATATACAAGTTGAATAAAAGTATATGTAGTAAAATGTGGTGTATGCTTTTAAGACTATTCAGTTGGAGTGTTTACTTTTAAACTAGTTTTAGCAGTCTACCTTTTGTATGAACAAGTATATCCAAAAACGATATTCTAGACAAATACTATGATTTAGACTTGCATTGCATGTTGAAGTCATCTTTTGTTAAGAAATCTGTAGCATCTTCAGCAAATGGCAGACACTATTCAAGTGCCTGTAATTGACCAGTACAATACCATACTTCTGACCCTCTGTTGACTAGTTGACCCAGAAGGTTCCATGTATAGATAGCACACAGCTTTCCCATTTTATACTTCTTTTCTCAAATAGGAGTGAATATGACATGGGGCCAACTACCTATAACTGACTCCTAAAAAATACAGATTGAGCTTTAACCCTAGCAAAGGCCTTCATTGTATATGGTTTTCTCCATTAAAAAGGGCATGGCTTACTTTTGTTCAGACTGTTATATGATTATATATTTTTTTGAAAGTTAGAAATGTACTTGGAGAATTGTGTTTCCCTATTGTGACTCACCACAGAAAGATGGATAGTGAGATGTTGAGCAGTTTTATTTTTTCTTTTTCTATTACCATGCATGTTATTATTACTCCCACTGCTCCCATAGAATGTCTTCAGAATAATTTTTATGTTAAGTCAATTAATTATAATTATAATAGCAATAGAATATCAAAATACAGTTTTAAAAACTGAAATGTGATAAAACTGTACTTAATAATTGTCATGAGATGCTTTTTCATGTCAGTTGCAAGCTGAATATGTTGCTGAAATGGATATAGTTGGAAAAAATGTTTATGCTTTATGTAATAATGTCTTAGTAGATATAACACCTAAAATTTTTTAATAGAATATTTTATGCTTTTTACAAGGTAGTTACAGTTATAATAGTTATGTTGCAATCAGGATACATGTAAACCAAAATATACAATATTAAACATTTGCATAGATTGGGAGATTAGTTTTAATTTATTTTACATGTACCAAAGAATATTTTTACTAGTTAGTTTAGCATTTTTAAACACATTTATACAAATTACTTGAAGCTCTGATTGCACACCAAAATCAGGCCCTTTGAGTGACTTAGTCCAAGATATAAGACCTCCTTCATTCAGGTTTTGCTGGCTTTTAGCATATTAAATCTCTCTTCAATATCTGTAGGTGTCAAATCTTCATAGTGATTATAATTTATTTGAATTATTTGTGCATTTACACAGCCATCTAAACAATCTACTTCTATTAGTGTGAAAGCTTGTCAGGTATTAATCTAAATACTGAAGCTTTTTCTGAATGATCTCCAGTATGATATCAGAATTTTGCAGCATACATGGTCTGCTGGTGTGGACTTGAATGTGAGGTTTTCCAAATGGCTTTCAATTATACATTGTATAAAAAACTGCTACTCCATATATCTCATTGGAGGTACTAGAAGAGATGGGTGACCATCCATTCTGCTTTTGGGCTAAGTCCAGTACTGGAAGCACAAAAGCTGCTTTATGTCCCTTTGGGGACAGTCTTATCTTTTCTTTTTCTATTACCATGCATGTTATTATTACTCCCACTGCTCCCATAGAATGTCTTAGGAATAATTTTCTTTATTATATAAAAATTACCTTTGGGTAATTCTTTACAATTGTTTCTATCCTCTTATAATTTTCTGTTGTGAAAATCAGTGGAATATCTGGTTTGTTTTCAGGAGTATCTCTTGCACAAATAAGACCTCCAATCATATTTTGTATAACTCTTTTGGGTAAGCATCTTGTCTGTCTTCCCCAGTAGACAATGAGAGCAATGGATCCTTCCTGGAGTGATGATGAGAGAAACTAGGACAGAATTTTTGTAACCAAAGTTATAATTTTAGGTGAAAAATTTTAAAGATTTTAAATATAAATCATACTAAGTACAAGGAAGAATCTTCATTTTAAAGCAAATTGATGATTTTTAAAAGGTTTTTTAAATGATTCAAAATATAAATCACATCAAATACAAAGATGGCTTTTCAATTTAAAACAGATTGATGGTTTTTGTCATGAGGTTCCTGTTTTGCTTGTAGAATTGTTGATAGATGCCAAGATGGTTTATGATTTCTAATAAATAGAATGAAAACAGGAAGCTTATGAGAGAGATTCCAGAAAAAACTTTAGGAATTTTATCATATGACCATTTATTCACTGAGTAAACATCTTTGAATGGCTGCTGTATTGAGAACTCTGTGCTAGGAGCTAGAGATGTAAAGCTAAATTGTTATGTGATCCCTGACATCATGAATCTTATAATAATATAGGGAAGATAAGACTTGCACACAAATACCTATGGTACATTTTAAGTACATGAGAATGGTATAAATAGTGTACAATAAGTGTTTCCAGTGAAGAGAGTTTGGGAGATCAAGAAAGGTCCTTTGGAAGAAGTAGCTGGATTTTTATGCTTTCTACCCGAAGCAGTGGGGAAGGGAGGAACATTCCAGGTGAAATACATATAACTTGAGTAAAGGCTCAGTGATGGAAATACATAAGATTTTTTAAAAATATTGACAGTTTGGCTTGTCTATAGCCTAGGATATGACAGGATATAATATAAAGTTAGTCTTAAAAATAGGTTAGAGACAGATTTGGAAGGCATCTATTAACAAAGTAAGGAATTTGGATTGTATTTAGTAGAGAATATTTGAACAGTGGAATAGCAATCAGAACTCATTTAAGGTCCTTCAATTTTTTAATATAAAAGTTGCTAAATCTTCTATTATCCTGACTGTGGTTTCACAAAATGGAATTGTTCCTTTATAGATGCTTGCATTTTTCTCCTCATTCCAGAATTTGACTATAATATTCCTGGAAGTTTTTATTTTGGGATATGTTTCAGGTGGTGACCAGAGGATTCTTTCAGTTTCTATTCACCCTATGATTCTAGAATATTAGGACAGATTTCCTTTCTTGAAAGATGATGTCCAGGCTCTTTTTTTGATTCTGACTTTCAGGTAGACCAATCATTTTTAAATTCTCTCTCTTGGATCTATTTTCCAGATGAATTGTTTTTCCATTGAGATATTTCAAATTGTTTTCCAGTTTTTGGTTTTGTGTCTTGATTTCTCATGAAGTCATTAGTTTCCATTTGCTCAACGATATTTTAAGTAATTATTTTCCTCAGTGAACCTTTATACCTTCTTTCCCAATTGGCCAGTTGCTTTTTAAGGCATCATTCTCCTCATTAGTTTTTTATATTTCTTTTTGCATCACTCTCAATTCTTTTCCTAATTTTTTCTCTATCTCTCTTACTTTATTTTCAAAATCCATTTTGAGCTCTTCCATGGCCTGAGCTCAATTCTTATTTTTCTTGGAGACTTTGGATGTAGGAGGTTTGATTTGGTTGGCATCTTCTGAATGTGTGTTTTGATCTTCCTTGTCACCATAATAACTTTCAGTGGTCAGAAACTTCTTTTGTTGTCTGCTCATTTTCCTAACCTGTTATGTGGCTTTTAAGTCTTTGTTAAAGTAGGGCTCTGTTTCCAGGGGGGGGGGGGGCACCATCCCAAGCTTCAGAGGTTTTGTGCAGCTGTTTTCAGAGATCCTTCTTAGGACCTGATCACCAGCCCTCTTTTCCATCTTGGAGCTGTTAGGAGTGTCCCTGTCCCACTGTAGCTGTAAGATCTAATGTGCTAAAGCAACAGAGTTTTGTTTTGCTGATGATCTGGCTGGGGTTGGTGCCCTGTCTGTACTGGTTCCCACTCTGTTGCCACAGACCTTCTCCAATGATCTTCCCAGTCTTTCCCTCCTGTTCCCAGATGAAGGTTCCAGAAGCCTCCAACTCTGCTGCTGATGAGAGGGCCTCCTCCCCCGCCATGATGCTGGGTCCCACCTGGACCTGGCTCAGGGTGGGGCCAGGGCAGGCAGGCACTGTGCTGGTGCAGCCTGTGCTGGGATTACAAGAGAGGATTCTACCTTGTTACCACAGAACTTTTCTGCTGACCTTCCAGCTTCCTTTGGTCTCTGAGCTGAGAGGTCTGGAAGCCACCAGTATTAATTACTGTTAATTCAGAGGACTGACTAGAACTGGATCTGTGTTCAGAGCTGGGGCTGGGACTGAATCTGGTCCAGGACTGGGGGTGGGGTTGGATCTGGGTCCAGGGTTGGAGCTGGAACTGGATCTAAGGTCCAGGGCTCTGTCTGGCTCTGGATCTGGGTCCTGGGCTGGAGCTAGGATTAGATCTGGGTACAGGGCTGGGGCTGGATTAGGGTCCAGAGCTGGGGGTGGGGCTGAATCTGGGTCCAGGGCTGGGACTGGAATTGGGTCCAAGGCTGGGACTGGGACTGAATCTGAGTCTGGCCTGGGTCAGGGGTTATACTGGTACGGCCTACACCAGAACTACACTTGGGACTCCCACCCTGTAGTCACAGACTTTTTCTGCTGATCTTCTAAGTTTCCTTCAGCTGGTAAATGTTCCACTCCATCATTTTTGGTATTCTGATGCTCTAAAATTTATTTAGTGTCAATATTTAAAGGAATTTGGAGTGGTTTGGAGGAGAGGTTGGGCTGGTTCCTGCCTTCTCCCCAGCATCTTGGCTTTGCCTCCCCTCAATCAGAGCTCTTTTAGAAAGATTCCTTTGCCAGTCACGTGAAGAATGTTTTAGAATAAGGATTGGAAATTTTCTTCCAAAGTCAATTTGCTGGGAAGTTGGTTCGGATAACCTGTGCCATCTTTTAGCTCATTAAGTATATATTGCAGTGTTACCACCATTACAAAGAGAAATACCAGCTTGAAAACTATAGTGGCTAAAAGTAAACAAATTTCAACAAGAAAATTAAAAGGATATCTTTTCACATTCTCTGTGATGATAGCATGGTCCAATTTTTTTATTATTTTCCTTGTGTTTCTTGGATTTGTCTTCCCTCATTTAATAAAGAAATATTTTCTTTTAGCATTTTATCTTGCCACATCTCACAAATATAGATCTAATTAACAATTGTACAGGAAGTGGTTTGTATGTCTTATTCCTTCGAAATGTCCAATAGCTATGATAAAAGTGACTGTTACTGGTTCTTTTTTTTTTTTTTTTTTGGCATGTATTTAGTCTTAACCATAGCTCTACAGATGAATATCATTGGAAATTCTGAAGTTTTCTAGTCAGAATCAAAGATGCTCCAATTTTGCATCCTGTAAACAAACAGATAGCTTTAAATATAAATGTTTTGCAGTCTTGAAAAATGAAGAAACATATTTAGAAAATACAGCTATATTATTAGCAATATGTAACAATTAAGTAAGAATTTCTTTTGGTGCTGTGGTTATTAGCAAATCATTCAGACTCTTTGAAAACTGATTTTCATTTATGAAATTGGAATAACATTCTTTCTATCTCCTTCCTGAAATTGCTGGAGCGTGGGGAAAAATAACATACATATATGGAGAAGGTAACACTCTTGAAGAATTCTTTTACATCCTTAATGTCATCCCGGAAAATTAAATATTCTTTTAAAAATCAAAAGAAAATTTCAGTGCAAAAACAAAGAAAAAATTGTTCTGAAGGAATAGAGAAGAATCCAAGTTCAGAACAGGAGTCTGAAGTAGGAGAATGTCGTACAGAGGAAATAGTGAAAAAGGCCTATAACAAATAGGAGGCTCTTCCCAACATGAAAGCAAGGATAGTTTTTTTTTTTAACTGAGGAAATATTAAAATCATATTCAAGACTTAATCAGTCCAAAGATTTAAGTTTCTATCTGTTGATATTGCTTCCCATTCACCTGAATTCAAACATATTTAGGACATGGGAGTTCTGGCTTCTCCCTGAAGCTTCTTACTCTGATGCCCAACACCAGGACAAGAAAGCAGCTCTTGACTAAACCAACAGCAGCAGCAGAAACCTCAGCCATGACAATAGCTAGCGTTTACAATAAAGTAGTATAATTATTATTTTATAATTATGGTAATGATTATTATTATTATTTTATAACATAACAAATGTATAATTTACAATAATAGCTAGCATTTAATGTTATAAGATTTGCAGAACACTCATATGTATTAATTCATTTGATCTTCATAGCCCCTCCTGTAAGAAGATACTATTATTTCCATTTTATAGATGAAGAGACTGAGCAATGTTGTGCCCTCATTGAATATGACTGGAATGATGAAGGAAACCTCTTTTTTATTCATTGTTAAATTGTTAAACCAGATACCTCATGTCATTTCAATCTCAAGTATTAGATTAGCCACCATCAATTTCTATCAACTGCTTCTGGGCAGCTAAGTGGATCAATGGATAGCGTATTGGACTTAGAGTCAGGATGACCTGCCTCAGACATTTAGCTTTGTGATCTTGGGCAAATCATTTAATGTGGCTCTGTCTCAGATTCCTCATATATAAAATGGGGATAATAAAATAATAATGATACTTACCTTCCAGAGTTGTTGAGAGGATCAAATGAGATAACATGTAAAATAATTTGTAATCCTTAAATTGTTATATAAATGCTAGCTTTTATTATTATTAATTACCACTCTTATTATTACTGCACCATGTCTTGTATGCAAAAGTGTGGATAACAAATAAAATCAATCCTCATGCAGAGAGGTAAATTTGACCTAATATAAATCATTGAGACTGGGTGGAGCTAAGACTCATTACTGAAATATAACTCTGGATGAATAAAACTTATTTACAAGAAATAGGACTTATAAAAGAGGCAGAACAAATTATGATTATCTAATAAAAAAGCACAGGAGCCAGTGTGGGGAGGAAATATTTGGGTCAAAATCTAAAGAAGCAGAAATAAGCAATTCAATTCAATTCAACAAGCTTTTATTAAGGCCTCACTGTGTATCAGACTCTGTGCTTGTTTCCAAGAGTACAAAGGTCATGTGTTGAGTTAAAATAATAGGAATGATCGAGATGTCACTTTTTACTATGTATTGGTAACCAACTATGAAGAGCACTGTATGTAGTAGTCAGAATTCTTGGGTTCTCTTTCAGGTTAATGTAGGCAAGAGGGTTTCTTCAGCTGTAAAAGGTAATTTCTTTTTTTTAAAAAAAATTTCAATAGTGTTTTATTTATCCAATTACATATGAAGATAGTTTTTCAATATTCATTTTTGTAAGATTTTGAGTTCCAAAATTTTTTTTCTCTCTCCTTTACCTCACCTCCCTCCCCTGAAAAATATAGCAAGGAATCTAATATAGGTTATACATGTTTAATCATTTTAAACACTTCATATTAATCATGTTGTGAAAGAAAAATCAGAACAAAAGAGAAAAATAAGAAAAAAATAATCAAACAAAAAAGGTGAAATTGTATGTTTCAACCCATAGTCTCCATAATTCTCTCTCTGAACACAGATGACATTTTCTATCCCAAGTCTATCAAATTGTCTTGGATCATTGTATTACTGAGAAGAACTCAGTCTACCGTAGTTGATCATCACAAAATCTTGTTGTTACTATGTACAGTATTCTCCTGATTCTTCTAATTTTACTCAGCATCATTTCATGTGACTTAGTGATTTCTATGGTTACTTAATTCCGTAAAATTTTAAGATTCTAATTATCTCAACCTCCTTGAGTTGCAAAAGGAAACATGATTTCTGCCCTCAAAGAGTTGAATTTCATGTGACTTAGTGATTTCTATGGTTACTTAATTCCTTAAAATTTTAAGATTCTAATTATCTCAACATCCTTGAGTTGCAAAAGGAGACATGATTTCTGCCCTCAAAGAGTTGAAAGCCTAATTGGGAGACACAGCCCACGTGTGCAAAGCAATTAAAGAACATAAGAAAATATACAAATAGATGTCAGATGATGTGACTTAAACTATAAGTATGGTATGAGACTAATGAAGGGAGAGAAGGGTAGAAGTAGTATACTATTTTCCTTGAGTTTTCACTTATGTACTTTGGACATGTGATTTTTGTTCTGCCTTAGTTTCTGTGGGTACAGAGTAACACTTTTTCCAGCAAATGCTTGTGAAGTGCATCTAGATAAAAGGTTCTGAAGGGTTAAAAAGAAAGAATGTTTGTTATATTGAATTGAATTGATTGTTTTTATTTTTCTCGGTTGTATATTTCTGAGCCAGTAGCTATTTGCTCATAGTCAATGGGGTGTCCTTTTATCTGGGGGGAATAAGAAGTCATTTTGCATTGTTTTCTAGAGATTTCCATTCTATTTTACTTTCTTTTTTTGGAGATGGGCAAAGGTTGCAAGTTCTGAAAATAGATTAGCCATTGCTCTTTCCTCTGTATTGATTTAGATTGCACACTGCCATGTCAATCATCCTGAGATATCTACTTAAGACTCCTGTTAGCAGGGTCCTGACGGGCAATAAAGGAAAACTTATGTAGTATGTTTTCCCTTGGGGTGATCATCTGTAGTTGTATTATCGGTCAGTTTCTTAAGGAGTTCTTTGGCACTGTCACAGAAGAATTTGTGCATGCTAAGTTTAGTCCTTAGGATAGACCAATTAACATACATCAGGATGAAGGTTGGCATTTATTCCCTATAGTGCTCTGAGAAGCTAAGTCCTAAAGGCAGAAAGAAGGGAATTCTCAAGTATGAGGTTCTGAGAGACTCCTGCTTAATACTTGGGCTCTGTATTAGATGCTTCAAAAAACCAGAGCCACTAAAGCCAACCAACTTTATGTTTCTTGATAACTTTAGCTTCTACTTTCCCAATTCTAATTTTCAAGGAATTATTCTCTTTAGTGAGCTTTTGATTCTCCATTTTTCATTTGGGTAGCTAGGTGCCTCAGTGGGTAGAATGTGAAGTCTGGAGACAGGAAGACTCATTTTCATAAATTAAAATCTGACCTCAGACACTTACAAGCTGTGTGACTCCAGGCAAGTCACTTAAGCCATTTGCTCAGTTCCTCATCTATAAAATGAGTTGGAAAAGGAAAGTGCAAATCATATTCATATCCCTCCAAAGAAACCCTAAATGGAGTCACAAAGAGTTGGACATGACTTGAACAACAATAACTCTTTTATATGTGTGTGTGTGTGTGTGTGTGCGTGTGTGTTTATATATATATATATATATATATATATATATATATATATATATATATATATATGTTTTGTTTTGGTTTTGGTTTTTTGGATTTTTTTGCTGAGGCAATTGGAATTAAGTGACTTGGCTAGGGTCACACAGTTAGAAAGTGTTAAGTGTCTAAGTTCAGATTTGAATTCAGGTCCTCGACTTCAGGGCTGTGCTTTATGTATTGCACCACCTAGCAGTCCCAACAATAACTCTTTAAAAAGTTTTTCTATTCAGATTAACTTTATTAAATCTAGTGTGATTTCTTTTTCTTTTTTAGCTTTTTATGATTCTTTTAATTCATATTTTAATGTCATATTTTTTTATTTAGCCTCTTGTCTTTTCATCAGGAGTGCTTTGATTTCATTGTGTCCATTTTTCCTAATGAAAAATTTTATGCTCAGTTTTTCTGGGTAGGTCATCCTTGGTCTTCTGGAATATCATATTCCAAGCCCTCTTGTCTTTTTACCTGGAAGCTGCTAAATCTTGTGTGATCCTGACTTTTTCACTACAATATTTGGATGGTTTCTTTCTGACTACTTGCAATATTTTGTCCTTAACCAGGAAGTTCTGAAATTTGGCAATATTATTTCTGAGAGTTTTCATTTTGAAATCTCTTTCAGGAGGTAATTGTTAGATTCTTTCAAATTCTATTTTACTCTTTGACTTTAAGTAACCCGAGTAGTTTTATTTTGTAATTCTTGAAATATGATGTCTAAGTTCTTTGTCTGATCATAGCTTTTGGGTATTGTAATAATTCTTTTTTTTCCCTAATAATTCTTGAATGATGTGTCCTTGATCTATTTTCTGAATCAGTTGTTTTTCTAGAGAAACATTTTCTCCTTTTTTCTTCATTCCTTTGACTTTGTTTTATTTCTTGATATCTCAGTTATTTTTTCCCCCACTTTCCCAATTCTAATTTATGAGAACATATCTTCTTCAGTGAACTTTTATATCTCTTTTTTTCAATGTGGCCTCATCTGCTTTTCAATTCTTTTTTTTTTCAGTGAATTTTTGTGCTTCTTTTACCACTGTCCAGTTTTATTTTTAGGGTATTATTATATTAGTTTTTGTGCCTCATTTAAATAATTGTTAATTCTGTTCCTATAATTTTCTTGAATCATCTCATTTCTTTTCTCAGTTTTTGCTCTACCACTTGTATCCCTTTAACTCTTCTAGCAGGTCTTGTTGGACTTTTATCTAGTTTATATATTTTTTCCTTTGAGGTTTTATTTTTTTCTATTTTCACATTGTTGTTCTGAGTTTTTCTTGATTTCCTCTATCATTATAGTTACTTTTTATTTTCTGGTTCTTTTTTTGATGGTGATATTTTCTCATTTTTCTTGACTATTTCTTGACTTTGAACTTTATTGTAATGGGCTGAGGCTTGAGTTGATGCACTGAGGTCCCAAGCACATGAGGCTAAATAGTAATTGGGCCATGCTCTATTAATATATAATCTTGGAGAAAGAATGGCCCCCGCCCACTCTTTGTGCAAGTCCTGATGTGTTGTATAGGAAATGACGATTTTGGTGGGTGGAGGCAGGGGAGTGGAAAAGGAAAGGGAAGGAGAGACTTTTGGGATTGCCATTGCCACGGTTGGCTCAGCACACATCTCTCTCTGTTAGCTGATTTCCTGTCTCAGCTGCCCACATTGCTATCGCAATCTTTCTTGCCTATATTTGCTATCGCAATCTTTATTCACCTCTTCACTTGAATAAAGACTGAAGATTTTTCCCTTAACCTGAGTTCCTGACTCCAGCTGATTTTAAATACGCAATCATAACACTTTATGTTAGAGTTGAGCTTAGGTTGGGGATGTAATGTTCCAAGATGCAGGCTTTTTCATGTTGCTCTTTTCAGATCTATTTCTGGGGGCCTGTAAGTTTTCAATGTTTCCAAGGTAGTGTGATCTAGAAAGAGGTGTGGTCATTGGTCTCCTGTTTGACCAAGGTTTTTGTTCACTGTGTTACAACAGAATTTAATTTGGCCCAGTATTTTAAAGTTGTTTGGAGGGGAATATTGGGAGAGTTCATCTGGATTGCTGCCTCTAATCCACCTTCTTTTCTCCACCTCTCAGTTTATCTGTTTAATGTTATCTTAAGTCTTGACTTGATTACCCAGTATATTAACTATTCTCCCATCAGCCAGGTGGTATAGGGCTTAGAGCACTGGGTCTGGATTCAGGAGGTTCTAAATTGAAATCCAGATTCAGATACTTACTATTTATATAATCCTCTAAAGTGTCCTTAATCTCTTTTTCAGTTGTCTCATATGCAAGATGGG